>NC_091171.1:48911667-49004163 GCF_040958095.1 Procambarus clarkii
TGAACTCTATAAACCATTTCTCTGACCATCTCTGCAACGTGTTCAAGTCATCCTGGAGAATCTTACAATCCTCATCTGTCTCAACCCTCCTCATTAGTTTTGCACAATCTGCAAACATTGACATAAACGACTCAATTCCTACAGTCAAGTCGTTTACATAAATGAGGAATAATATGGGACCGAGGAGTGATCCTTGAGGCAGCCCGCTTGTTACTCTACGCCAGTCCCAGTCCTCGCCCCTCACTGTCACTCCCTGACACCTGTCTCTCAGGTAATTCCTTACCCATGATAGTGCGTTTCCGTCTACTCCCGCCTGTCTCTCAAGTTTGTATAGTAGCCTTCTGTGTGGTACTGTGTCAAAGGCTTTTTGGCAGTCCAGAAATATGCAATATGTCCATCATTCTGTCTTGCCTTATTTTCGTTACCGTATTATAAAACTCCAGGAGGCGCGTCAGGCATGATTTCCCTGCGCTAAACCCATGTTGTTGTTGACTTAACGACCTCCAAGACAGACACAGTGGTAGTTAACAGGACGACCTCCAAGACAGACACAGTGCTAGTTAACAGGACGACCTCCAAGACAGACACAGTGCTAGTTAACAGGACGACCTCCAAGACTGACACAGTGTTAGTTAACAGGACGACCTCCAAGACAGACACAGTGCTAGTTAACAGGACGACCTCCAAGACTGACACAGTGCTAGTTAACAGGACGACCTCCAAGACTGACACAGTGCTAGTTAACAGGACGACCTCCAAGACAGACACAGTGCTAGTTAACAGGACGACCTCCAAGACAGACACAGTGCTAGTTAACAGGACGACCTCCAAGACTGACACAGTGCTAGTTAACAGGACGACCTCCAAGACTGACACAGTGCTAGTTAACAGGACGACCTCCAAGACAGACACAGTACCAGAAGTGATGACTGAGTTACCTCCAGAGGTGACTGGGAAGAGAGGTGCGCAGAGTGACCTGTGAACAAGCAGTAACTTGCCTGGAGCGGCCACCAGACCTCCAAATATTACTGGAGTCAGACCACTTGCTCACACTGCAGAACAAACAAGTCATAAACAATTATTTACATCATAAAGACTTAACAGGAGAGAGCGAGGCACTCACACACCACTGAGGAACGACCGCCTTAACCAACACTTCACATCATTCACTCCTAAAAGCAATTGTGCAAACAACTCCCACACTAGTGTTGTGTTGTGTTGTGTTGTGTTGTGTTGTGTTGTGTTGTGTTCTGTGTGTGTACTCACCTAGTTGTGCTTGCGGGGGTTGAGCTCTGCTCTTTCGACCCGCCTCTCAACCGTCAATCAACAGGTGTACAGGTTCCTGAGCCTACTGGGCTCTGTCATATCTACCCTTGAAACTGTGTATGGAGTCAGCCTCCACCACATCACTTCCTAATGCATTCCATTTGTCAACCACTCTGACACTAAAAAAGTTCTTTCTAATATCTCTGTGGCTCATTTGGGCACTCAGTTTCCACCTGAGTCCCCTTGTGCGTGTTCCCCTTGTGTTAAATAGACTGTCTTTATCTACCCTATCAATCCCCTTCAGAATCTTGAATGTGGTGATCATGTCCCCCCTAACTCTTCTGTCTTCCAGCGAAGTGAGGTTTAATTCCCGCAGTCTCTCCTCGTAGCTCATACCTCTCAGCTCGTGTTTAACTGTGTGTATTGTGTTTAACTAGGTATGGACTCCAGACTGGAGCTGCATATTCCAGGATCAGTCTGACATGTGTAGTATACAGGGTCCTGAACGATTCCTTACACAAGTTTCTAAAGGCAGTTCTTATGTCGGCCAACCTGGCATATTCGGGGAGCCGGTCGGCCGAGCGGACAGCACGCTGAACTTGTGACCCTGCGGTCCTGGGTTCGATCCCAGCCGCCGGCGAGAAACAATGGGCAGAGTTTCTTTTACCCTATGCCCCTGTTACCTAGCAGTAAAATAGGTACCTGGTTGTTAGTCAGCTGTCACGGGCTGCTTCCTGGGGGTGGAGGCCTGGTCGAGGACCGGGCCGCGGGGACACTAAAGCCCCGAAATCATCTCAAGATAGCATGTGGTGTCTGAGGCCACCAGGTGGCAGGTCAGTCTTCAAGGAAGGTCAGTGGTGGTTATACCAATATAAGTAGACTAAAGGTGACACCCTTCACTGGGACGTGTAAACTGGTATACTAAGTTCTTTTGGTTTTGTCATAATGTATACCAAGCTCTGGGTTGGGGCTGTTGCTGTCACTTCGTTTGAAATGATATTTGTAATTATTCTTTCTTGTGTTGTATACTTGTTGCTGTACCGTAATATTTGAGGGAAAGAAAGTAGTATATTACTATCAAATAACATAATACTAAGATAAAATAACAATAAAATACAATAAACTATTAAAAATAAAATATAAATAAAATATAAATTATTAATTCAGAATAAATTTGTTTTATACAATTGAATAAAATAGTATTATAGTAAAATAATATGTGTAGCGTGTTGTATATGTTAACACGACAAGTGACGGCTGGAGCCAGATGAGTAGACCAGAGGACGAGGGGGAGGCTGTGGAGGTGGGCGCCGCTGGCCCATAGACTTTCTCCCTCCACCCACCAACTTGGCAGAATGACACACTGTACTCCACTTCATATAGTCTAGGGTAGCTGCACTAATGCAGATGTACCTAATGTGTTAATAAAAAAAAAAAAAAAAAAAAAAATTGGCAGAATGCTGCACTAATGCAGATGTACCTCATATCTTAATAAAAAAAAAAAAAATTGGCAGAATGAAACAGGTAGATTGCACTTAAAAGGAATGCTAAGTTTAATGAGATTGTAAGCATTGCTGCTCAGCCAATTATCATAAAAGGAGTGAGCTGGTATGTCGGCACCAGTCAAAAGGGTGTTAACAGCACTAAATAATTTGTCTCTGAGCAATGCAGGAGATGTAGGATCTCTCATGACTTTTAAGGCAAAAGGTAGTGTTAACTTGCATTATTCTCTCTAGTATGGTTGGAAGCTTCAGTTCTTCCCTCATGTTGATGATTCTTGTGCATCTTGGGGCACCAAGAATTATCCTCATGGCCTCATTCTGTACTACTTCAAGTTTGTCCAACACAGAGGAGGGGAAATTAATTAAGTGCAGAGCATTATAATCAACGAGAGATCTAACGAACATCATATAGAATAGTCTAGCATATTTAATATTGATACCAATATTCTTACCAGTAAGTGTTCTCAATGGTTTTAGTCTTTCTTTTAACAATTGCCTCCTCCATCGAGAGTCTAAGATCTCACGAGCACTGTGTCTACACCGACGGCTCAGTCCAGTCTTCTACTGGACGGACTGCAGCGGCATGTAGGTTTTATAGAAATAATATTTGCACAAAGTCTGTCAGTGTCAGGTTAAACAACTGGCTGACCTCCACACAAGCAGAACTAGCAGCATTACACTTAGCAACCAGTACATTAAAAAACATTGGAGGAGGAATAATATTCTGCGATTCAAAGTCTGCTCTTCAAGCAATCGAAAACTTCTCTTGGAAGATCGACAGCAAGAACCTCATACTCCCAATTATAAATGACCTAATTGATGCACAGAGTAAAGGGTCTCGAATCTCCTTTGTATGGATACCTTCACACATAAATATAACCCATCATAATGAGACAGACATTGCAGCCAAATTAGCGTGTAACAAGTTTGAACTTGAATTAGATCTAGGTATCCCCATCTCTGCTGTCAAAACTGTATTGGTCCAAACATTCAGATCTGATAGGAAAGAACTTACTGACTTCCCAACGACCTGAAAGTACTAGTATAAAAAGCTATGATTTGTTCAGATCTGAAACCTACATCTATGGACAGCACAAAACGTCCACTAGACTGTGCGACACAGTGGTTGCAAGGATCAGGTTGGGTTACCGTTACCTGTGGCAGGTGGCTGCAGGTGACGGGTCTCCCAATCCTGAGCACTCCAGTTGCAAACTCTGTGAGCAGGAACTACGGCACGATCTCCCGCACTACATCACTGAATGCCCAGTTATTAGACCTTTCAGACCAGTTGGCATGAGGTACCTGGAGCTTTGCAATTACTTTATTCACTCTCGTATTCTTGAAGATATCCTCACAGTATACCCAAAATTTGCCAGTGCAGGCTATTAAACACATGGCCCTGTATGACTAACCATCCTGCGAGATGGGGACTTGTATTACCACTGCTACCTTATTCAATCTTGTGTTGTTGATATCCTCAAAATGCATCCGGAGTCTGCCAGTGCAGACCGCTTATCACATGCCTCTGTATGACTAACCATCCTGTGTGATGGGGATTTTTAGCATCACCTAGTTAGCTTTTTTGACACACTGTACTCCACTCCATATAGTCTAGGGTAGCTGCACTAATGCAGATATACCTCATATATTAATACAAAAAATTGCAATTGTACATACATACAGTGTGTAGTGAGGGACCAGTAAGAGCAGTGTGTAGTGAGGGACCAGTAAGAGCAGTGTGTAGTGAGGGACCAGTAAGAGCAGTGTGTAGTGAGGGACCAGTAAGAGCAGTGTGTAGTGAGGGACCAGTAAGAGCAGTGTGTAGTGAGGGACCAGTAAGAGCAGTGTGTAGTGAGGGACCAGTTAGAGCAGTGTGTAGTGAGGGACCAGTAAGAGCAGTGTGTAGTGAGGGACCAGTAAGAGCAGCATATAAACATGTCACATAACATAACCGCACACAAACCAGGAGTGACTGAGGCGTAACGCTGTTACAGTGAGCAGTGAATATCGTGTAAGAATAAGGTGTGACGGAGATAAAGAGCAGCGTCACGCAATAGTTGTATAACGGAGGGTTGGTGTGACGGTCCGGCCCCGCCGGCCACTCTCTCCTCCATCCGGCAGGAGTTGACATGTTGATGTCTGAAGGTACGAGCCGGACCCTGCTGCTCCCCTGTGTACCATGTGGGCGGCGGCCGGAGGCTGGCACTAGAGGCATGTCTGGAGGCTGGCACTGGAGGCATGTCTGGAGACTGACACTGGAGGCATGTCTGGAGACTGGCACTAGAGGCTGGCACTGGAGGCATGTCTGGAGACTAGCACTAGAGGCATGTCTGGAGACTGGCGCTGGAGGCATGTCTGGAGACTTCAGTTGTACCCCCGCAGGTACAACCAGGTGAGCACACACACATAAGGGTGAACAACCCGCACCAGTACCAGTGACCGACTTCCGTATGGACCAAAGTTGGCGGACATTGCATCATGTGAGGGTCTCCAGCTTCCCACTCTGGTCGTCCACCCCTCCTCCATGGTCGTGGCAGGTGTGGTCGTCCACCCCTCCTCCATGGTCGTGGCAGGTGTGGTCGTCTACCTCCCTCCCCTGGTCGTGGCAGGTGTGGTCGTTCCCCCCCCCTGGTCATGGCAGGTGTGGTCGTCTACCTCCCTCCCCTGGTCGTGGCAGGTGCGCTCGTCTACCTCCCTCCCCTGGTCGTGGCAGGTGTGGTCGTTCCCCCCCCCCCCCCCCTGGTCGTGGCAGGTGTGGTCGTCTACCTCCCTCCCCTGGTCGTGGCAGGTGTGGTCGTCCCCCCCTGGTCGTGGCAGGTGTGGTCGTTCCCCCCCTGGTCGTGGCAGGTGTGGTCGTCCCCCCCCCCCCCCCCTGGTCGTGGCAGGTGTGGACAGTGAGGTAACAGTCCACTTTGTCTGGCGTATTACAGTTATCTAATTTGACAATAGATGGCGCTGTGTGTGTGGCGTTTCCCCGCACACGCGTATAGCTGCTGAGAGCCCTCCGCTGTCTGCTCTAGTACTCTGCGCGGAGTGCTGGGAGCGCTGGGCTGTCTGCTCTAGTACTGTGCGCGGAGTACTGGGAGCGCTGGGCTGTCTGCTCTAGTACTGTGCGCGGAGTACTGGGAGCGCTGGGCTGTCTGCTCTAGTACTGTGCGCGGAGTACTGGGAGCGCTGGGCTGTCTGCTCTAGTACTCTGCGTGGAGTACTGGGAGCGCTGGGCTGTCTGCTCTAGTACTCTGCGTGGAGTACTGGGAGCGCTCTGCTGTCTGCTCTAGTACTCTGCGTGGAGTACTGGGAGCACTTTGCTGTCTGCTCTAGTACTCTGCGTGGAGTACTGGGAGCACTTTGCTGTCTGCTCTAGTACTCTGCGTGGAGTACTGGGAGCACTTTGCTGTCTGCTCTAGTACTCTGCGTGGAGTACTGGGAGCACTTTGCTGTCTGCTCTAGTACTCTGCGTGGAGTACTGGGAGCACTTTGCTGTCTGCTCTAGTACTCTGCGTGGAGTGCTGGGAGCGCTGGGCTGTCTGCTCTAGTACTCTGCGAGGAGTGCTGGGAGTGCTGGGCTGTCTGCTCTAGTACTCTGCGCGGAGTGCTGGGAGCGCTCTGCTGTCTGCTCTAGTACTGTGCGCGGAGTACTGGGAGCGCTCTGCTGTCTGCCCTAGTACTCTGCGTGGAGTGCTGGGAGCGCTCGTGAAAGATGACTAAATATGAGTTTTAAATCATGTATAGAATTGTAATTATTAACTCTAATTGGCTGGAGTCGTTACCTGAGGTCACTATAACTACCCTGCAGGCAAGACCACCACACACACCACTTTGGTCTTCACTAAATCTTAACTTTCCCAAGGTATGAAACCATCTCTTAAGTGACTGAATGTCTCCAATGTCTCACGGATCATTTACATTTAATAATACGAGTGATTCAATGTGTTCCTCGTCCCTCTCTTAGAAGCACATTATATCACAAAAAATATATTTAACTATAGAAAAGCCATTTGGCCGAGGCGAGGCAGCTCCTGTGTTGCAGCTCCTGTGGTGCAGCTCCTGTGTTGCAGCTCCTGTGGTGCAGCTCCTGTGTTGCAGCTCCTGTGTTGCAGCTCCTGTGGTGCAGCTCCTGTGTTGCAGCTCCTGTGTTGCAGCTCCTGTGTTGCAGCTCCTGTGGTGCAGCTCCTGTGGTGCAGCTCCTGTGTTGCAGCTCCTGTGGTGCAGCTCCTGTGTTGCAGCTCCTGTGTTGCAGCTCCTGTGTTGCAGCTCCTGTGTTGCAGCTCCTGTGGTGCAGCTCCTGTGGTGCAGCTCCTGTGGTGCAGCTCCTGTGGTGCAGCTCCTGTGTTGCAGCTCCTGTGTTGCAGCTCCTGTGTTGCAGCTCCTGTGGTGCAGCTCCTGTGTTGCAGCTCCTGTGTTGCAGCTCCTGTGTTGCAGATTCTGTGGTGCAGCTCCTGTGGTGCAGCTCCTGTGTTGCAGCTCCTGTGTTGCAGCTCCTGTGGTGCAGCTCCTGTGTTGCAGCTCCTGTGTTGCAGCTCCTGTGTTGCAGCTCCTGTGTTGCAGCTCCTGTGTTGCAGCTCCTGTGGTGCAGCTCCTGTGGTGCAGCTCCTGTGGTGCAGCTCCTGTGTTGCAGCTCCTGTGTTGCAGCTCCTGTGGTGCAGCTCCTGGGTTGCAGCTCCTGGGTTGCAGCTCCTGTGTTGCAGCTCCTGTGTTGCAGCTCCTGTGTTGCAGCTCCTGTGTTGCAGCTCCTGTGTTGCAGCTCCTGTGTTGCAGCTCCTGTGGTGCAGCTCCTGTGTTGCAGCTCCTGTGTTGCAGCTCCTGTGTTGCAGCTCCTGTGTTGCAGCTCCTGTGGTGCAGCTCCTGTGGTGCAGCTCCTGTGGTGCAGCTCCTGTGTTGCAGCTCCTGTGTTGCAGCTCCTGTGGTGCAGCTCCTGGGTTGCAGCTCCTGGGTTGCAGCTCCTGTGTTGCAGCTCCTGTGTTGCAGCTCCTGTGTTGCAGCTCCTGTGTTGCAGCTCCTGTGTTGCAGCTCCTGTGGTGCAGCTCCTGTGTTGCAGCTCCTGTGTTGCAGCTCCTGTGTTGCAGCTCCTGTGTTGCAGCTCCTGTGTTGCAGCTCCTGTGGTGCAGCTCCTGTGGTGCAGCTCCTGTGTTGCAGCTCCTGTGGTGCAGCTCCTGTGTTGCAGCTCCTGTGGTGCAGCTCCTGTGTTGCAGCTCCTGTGTTGCAGATGTTTATAAGGTAACCCAAACACACATATTCGCCTTTAATAACTATGTTATATAAGGTAACACAGGTGTTTTGTTTCAGAGGGATAGTGTTGCGCGGGCCGTAAGTCTCTGGCTGGCCCACTAAGTGTTACTGTTTTATTAAGGCGGTGAGTGTAGACGGCTGCTGACGCCCTCTTACCGTTATATATTTATATGTTTATAACGGGGGTCCCTGACAGTTGGGGCATTGTTTACCACCTTAACGGGGTTCCTTTTGTTGCTTGTCTGCCCCAAGGTCTCCAGGTAGGCTGTGAGGAGCCCTCCAGGTAGGCTGTGAGGAGGCCTCCAGGTAGGCTGTGAGGAGCCCTCCAGGTAGGCTGTGAGGAGCCCTCCAGGTAGGCTGTGAGGAGCCCTCCAGGTAGGCTGTGAGGAGCCCTCCAGGTAGGCTGTGAGGAGGCCTCCAGGTAGGCTGTGAGGGACCCTAGAGGTAGGCTGTGAGGGACCCTAGAGGTAGGCTGTGAGGAGCCCTCCAGGTAGGCTGTGAGGAGCCCTCCAGGTAGGCTGTGAGGAGCCCTCCAGGTAGGCTGTGAGGGACCCTAGAGGTAGGCTGTGAGGGACCCTAGAGGTAGGCTGTGAGGAGCCCTCCAGGTAGGCTGTGAGGGACCCTCCAGGTAGGCTGAGTGCGGCCCTCCAGGTAGGGTGAGTGCGGCCCTCCAGGTAGGGTGAGTGCGGCCCTCCAGGTAGGCTGAGTGCGGCCCTCCAGGTAGGCTGAGTGGGGCCCTCCAGGTAGGCTGAGTGGGGCCCTCCAGGTAGGCTGAGAGAGGCCCTCCAGGTAGGCTGAGAGAGGCCCTCCAGGTAGGCTGAGAGAGGCCCTCCAGGTAGACTGAGTGCGGCCCTCCAGGTAGGCTGAGTGCGGCCCTCCGGGTAGGCTGAGTGCGGCCCTCCAGGTAGGCTGAGTGGGGCCCTCCAGGTAGGCTGAGAGGGGCCCTCCAGGTAGGCTGAGTGCGGCCCTCCAGGTAGGCTGAGTGGGGCCCTCCAGGTAGGCTGAGAGAGGCCCTCCAGGTAGGCTGAGAGAGGCCCTCCAGGTAGGCTGAGTGCGGCCCTCCAGGTAGGCTGAGTGGGGCCCTCCAGGTAGGCTGAGAGGGGCCCTCCAGGTAGGCTGAGTGCGGCCCTCCAGGTAGGCTGAGTGGGGCCCTCCAGGTAGGCTGAGAGAGGCCCTCCAGGTACGCTGAGAGAGGCCCTCCAGGTAGGCTGAGTGCGGCCCTCCAGGTAGGCTGAGAGGGGCCCTCCAGGTAGGCTGAGAGAGGCCCTCCAGGTAGGCTGAGAGAGGCCCTCCAGGTAGGCTGAGTGCGGCCCTCCAGGTAGGCTGAGTGCGGCCCTCCAGGTAGGCTGAGTGGGGCCCTCCAGGTAGGCTGAGAGGGGCCCTCCAGGTAGGCTGAGAGAGGCCCTCCAGGTAGGCTGAGAGGGGCCCTCCAGGTAGGCTGAGTGGGGCCCTCCAGGTAGGCTGTGAGGGTCCCTCCAGGTAGGCTGAGAGAGGCCCTCCAGGTAGGCTGAGAGAGGCCCTCCAGGTAGGCTGAGAGAGGCCCTCCAGGTAGGCTGAGAGGGGCCCTCCAGGTAGGCTGAGAGGGGCCCTGCAGGTAGGCTGAGAGGGGCCCTCCGGGTAGGCTGAGAGAGGCCCTCCAGGTAGGCTGAGTGCGGCCCTCCAGGTAGGCTGAGTGCGGCCCTCCAGGTAGGCTGAGAGAGGCCCTCCAGGTAGGCTGAGAGGGGCCCTCCAGGTAGGCTGAGAGGGGCCCTCCAGGTAGGCTGAGAGAGGCCCTCCAGGTAGGCTGAGTGCGGCCCTCCAGGTAGGCTGAGTGCGGCCCTCCAGGTAGGCTGAGAGAGGCCCTCCAGGTAGACTGAGAGGGACCCTCCAGGTAGGCTGAGAGCGGCCCTCCAGGTAGGCTGAGAGGGGCCCCTCC
Organism: Procambarus clarkii; assembly: GCF_040958095.1. Lineage (NCBI taxonomy): Eukaryota > Metazoa > Arthropoda > Malacostraca > Decapoda > Cambaridae > Procambarus > Procambarus clarkii. Next base: position 48,921,580 of record NC_091171.1, read on the forward strand.
AGGTAGGCTGAGAGGGACCCTCCAGGTAGGCTGAGAGGGACCCTCAAGGTTGGCTGAGAGAGGCCCTCCAGGTAGGCTGAGAGGGGCCCTCCAGGTAGGCTGAGAGGGACCCTCCAGGTAGGCTGAGAGAGGCCCTCCAGGTAGGCTGAGAGAGGCCCTCCAAGTAGGCTGAGAGAGGCCCTCCAGGTAGGCTGAGAGGGACCCTCCAGGTAGGCTGAGAGAGGCCCTCCAGGTAGGCTGAGTGCGGCCCTCCAGGTAGGCTGAGTGCGGCCCTCCAGGTAGGCTGAGAGAGGCCCTCCAGGTAGGCTGAGAGGGGCCCTCCAGGTAGGCTGAGAGAGGCCCTCCAGGTAGGCTGAGAGGGGCCCTCCAGGTAGGCTGAGAGGGACCCTCCAGGTAGGCTGAGAGAGGCCCTCCAGGTAGGCTGAGAGAGACCCTCCAGGTAGGCTGAGTGGGGCCCTCCAGGTAGGCTGAGAGGGGCCCCCCAGGTAGGCTGAGTGGGGCCCTCCAGGTAGGCTGTGAGGGTCCCTCCAGGTAGGCTGAGTGCGGCCCTCCAGGTAGGCTGAGAGAGGCCCTCCAGGTAGGCTGAGAGAGGCCCTCCAGGTAGGCTGAGAGAGGCCCTCCAGGTAGGCTGAGAGAGGCCCTCCAGGTAGGCTGAGAGAGGCCCTCCAGGTAGGCTGAGAGAGGCCCTCCAGGTAGGCTGAGAGAGACCCTCCAGGTAGGCTGAGAGGGGCCCTCCAGGTAGGCTGAGAGAGGCCCTCCAGGTAGGCTGAGAGAGGCCCTCCAGGTAGGCTGAGTGCGGCCCTCCAGGTAGGCTGAGTGCGGCCCTCCAGGTAGGCTGAGTGGGGCCCTCCAGGTAGGCTGAGAGGGGCCCTCCAGGTAGGCTGAGAGAGGCCCTCCAGGTAGGCTGAGAGGGGCCCTCCAGGTAGGCTGAGTGGGGCCCTCCAGGTTGGCTGTGAGGGTCCCTCCAGGTAGGCTGAGAGAGGCCCTCCAGGTAGGCTGAGAGAGGCCCTCCAGGTAGGCTGAGAGGGGCCCTCCAGGTAGGCTGAGAGGGGCCCTGCAGGTAGGCTGAGAGAGGCCCTCCAGGTAGGCTGAGAGGGGCCCTCCGGGTAGGCTGAGAGAGGCCCTCCAGGTAGGCTGAGTGCGGCCCTCCAGGTAGGCTGAGTGCGGCCCTCCAGGTAGGCTGAGAGAGGCCCTCCAGGTAGGCTGAGAGGGGCCCTCCAGGTAGGCTGAGAGGGGCCCTCCAGGTAGGCTGAGAGAGGCCCTCCAGGTAGGCTGAGTACGGCCCTCCAGGTAGGCTGAGTGCGGCCCTCCAGGTAGGCTGAGAGAGGCCCTCCAGGTAGACTGAGAGGGACCCTCCAGGTAGGCTGAGAGCGGCCCTCCAGGTAGGCTGAGAGGGGCCCCTCCAGGTAGGCTGAGAGGGACCCTCCAGGTAGGCTGAGAGGGACCCTCCAGGTTGGCTGAGAGAGGCCCTCCAGGTAGGCTGAGAGGGGCCCTCCAGGTAGGCTGAGAGGGACCCTCCAGGTAGGCTGAGAGAGGCTTTCCAGGTAGGCTGAGAGAAGCCCTCCAAGTAGGCTGAGAGAGGCCCTCCAGGTAGGCTGAGAGGGACCCTCCAGGTAGGCTGAGAGAGGCCCTCCAGGTAGGCTGAGTGCGGCCCTCCAGGTAGGCTGAGTGCGGCCCTCCAGGTAGGCTGAGAGAGGCCCTCCAGGTAGGCTGAGAGGGGCCCTCTAGGTAGGCTGAGAGAGGCCCTCCAGGTAGGCTGAGAGGGGCCCTCCAGGTAGGCTGAGAGGGACCCTCCAGGTAGGCTGAGAGAGGCCCTCCAGGTAGGCTGAGAGAGACCCTCCAGGTAGGCTGAGTGGGGCCCTCCAGGTAGGCTGAGAGGGGCCCTCCAGGTAGGCTGAGTGGGGCCCTCCAGGTAGGCTGTGAGGGTCCCTCCAGGTAGGCTGAGTGCGGCCCTCCAGGTAGGCTGAGAGAGGCCCTCCAGGTAGGCTGAGAGAGGCCCTCCAGGTAGGCTGAGAGAGGCCCTCCAGGTAGGCTGAGAGAGGCCCTCCAGGTAGGCTGAGAGAGGCCCTCCAGGTAGGCTGAGAGAGGCCCTCCAGGTAGGCTGAGAGAGACCCTCCAGGTAGGCTGAGAGAGACCCTCCAGGTAGGCTGAGAGAGGCCCTCCAGGTAGGCTGAGAGAGGCCCTCCAAGTAGGCTGAGAGAGGCCCTCCAGGTAGGCTGAGAGGGACCCTCCAGGTAGGCTGAGAGAGGCCCTCCAGGTAGGCTGAGTGCGGCCCTCCAGGTAGGCTGAGTGCGGCCCTCCAGGTAGGCTGAGAGAGGCCCTCCAGGTAGGCTGAGAGAGGCCCTCCAGGTAGGCTGAGTGCGGCCCTCCAGGTAGGCTGAGAGAGGCCCTCCAGGTAGGCTGAGAGGGGCCCTCCAGGTAGGCTGAGAGAGGCCCTCCAGGTAGGCTGAGAGGGGCCCTCCAGGTAGGCTGAGAGCGGCCCTCCAGGTAGGCTGAGAGAGGCCCTCCAGGTAGGCTGAGAGGGGCCCTCCAGGTAGGCTGAGAGCGGCCTGCCAAAAAAGTACCAGTCAACAAGGAAATAACGCTGTTAATTGGACCTAAACGAGGGGTTTACGACGGTTAAAGTGTTGTTTATGGGCGGCCATCTTCCCGGGGGGCGGGGGCGGGGGGGGGCGGGGGGCAGTAACAATTACCGTACCCCTTGTTAGGGTCCCTTGTTAGGACCCCCTTGTTAGGGTCCCTTGTTAGGACCCCTTGTTAGGGTCCCTTGTTAGGACCCCCTTGTTAGGGTCCCTTGTTAGGACCCCCTTGTTAGGGTCCCTTGTTAGGACCCCTTGTTAGGGTCCCTTGTTAGGACCCCCTTGTTAGGGTCCCTTGTTAGGACCCCCTTGTTAGGGTCCCTTGTTAGGACCCCCTTGTTAGGGTCCCTTGTTAGGACCCCTTGTTAGGGTCCCTTGTTAGGACCCCCTTGTTAGGGTCCCTTGTTAGGACCCCCTTGTTAGGGTCCCTTGTTAGGGTCCCTTGTTAGGACACCTTGTTAGGGTCCCTTGTTAGGACCCCCTTGTTAGGGTCCCTTGTTAGGGTCCCTTGTTAGGACACCTTGTTAGGGTCCCTTGTTAGGACCCCCTTGTTAGGGTCCCTTGTTAGGGTCCCTTGTTAGGACCCCTTGTTAGGGTCCCTTGTTAGGACCCCCTTGTTAGGGTCCCTTGTTAGGACCCCCTTGTTAGGGTCCCTTGTTAGGACCCCTTGTTAGGGTCCCTTGTTAGGACCCCCTTGTTAGGGTCCCTTGTTAGGACCCCCTTGTTAGGGTCCCTTGTTAGGGTCCCTTGTTAGGACACCTTGTTAGGGTCCCTTGTTAGGACCCCCTTGTTAGGGTCCCTTGTTAGGGTCCCTTGTTAGGACACCTTGTTAGGGTCCCTTGTTAGGACCCCCTTGTTAGGGTCCCTTGTTAGGACCCCTTGTTAGGGCCCCTTGTTAGGACCCCCTTGTTAGGGCCCCTTGTTAGGACCCCCTTGTTAGGGTCCCTTGTTAGGGTCCCTTGTTAGGACCCCTTGTTAGGGTCCTTTGTTAGGACCCCCTTGTTAGGGTCCCTTGTTAGGACCCCCTTGTTAGGGTCCCTTGTTAGGGTCCCTTGTTAGGACCCCCTTGTTAGGGTCCCTTGTTAGGGTCCCTTGTTAGGAAACCTTGTTAGGGTCCCTTGTTAGGACCCCTTGTTAGGGTCCCTTGTTAGGGCCCCTTGTTAGGGCCCCTTGTTACCCCGTCTGCCTACGGCAGTAAAGGTCAGATTACACTCAAATTGTCACATTGTAAAAGCATCTTTAATATATATATTATTGGAGCTGTTTTAATGCCAATTACAAAGCCATACAACATCTGAATGTAATTGTTAGTACACTTTGGTGCCATTTGTAATGGCCATTAAAGCTGACCTTTGTAAAGTACATGTAGTACTTTATCTGTACTCACCTAGTTGTGCTTGCGGGGGTTGAGCTCTGGCTCTTTGGTCCCGCCTCTCAACCGTCAATCAACAGGTGGACAGGTTCCTGAGCCTACTGGGCTCTGTCATATCTACACTTGAAACTGTGTATGGAGTCAGCCTCCACCACATCACTGCCTAATGCATTCCATTTACTAACTACTGTGACACTGAAACAGTTGTTTATAATGTGTGTGTGGCAGGTGTATGTGATGGTTGTGCTGTGTGTGAGAGCTGCTCACTATACTCACTTCCCATGAGTATTTTGTATATTGTGATCATGTCTCTCGTACTTGATCTGCTTCTGAGAGCAACGTGGCTCAGTTTGTGTAGTCTTTCCATTGTAGGTGTCGGGCTCTTTCTTATAGTTTGTGTTGTGCGATAGTTTAAGTGTTGTAGAGGAGTTAGGGGGGCGGGGGCGTGTGCAGCAGGGGAGGCCACAGTACCTGGAGGTGTGCACTGAGCGGCGGTATCAGTGCTCCAGGGCACAGCAGTACCTGGAGGTGTGCACTGAGCGGCGGTATCAGTGCTCCAGGGCACAGCAGTACCTGGAGGTGTGTACTGAGCGGCGGTATCAGTGCTCCAGGGCACAGCAGTACCTGGAGGTGTGTACTGAGCGGCGGTATCAGTGCTCCAGGGCACAGCAGTACCTGGAGGTGTGTACTGAGCGGCGGTATCAGTGCTCCAGGGCACAGCAGTACCTGGAGGTGTGTACTGAGCGGCGGTATCAGTGCTCCAGGGCACAGCAGTACCTGGAGGTGTGTACTGAGCGGCGGTATCAGTGCTCCAGGGCACAGCCCGCGGAGGAATGTGAGGATGGTACTTTAGACAACTGTGTGAGAGGTGTGGGAAGGCTGGGGCCGCGCTCCCACAAGAGGCCACGCTTACGGTACTTGCTGGGGGGGGGGGGGCAGGTGACGCCGCCCCCCCTCTCTCTCCACCCCTCCTCTTACCCCTCCTGCTTCCTCACTCCTCCCCCTCACTACTCCCCCTCCTGCTTCCTCACTACTCCCCCCCCCCCTCCTGCTTCCTCACTCCCCCCCCCTCACTACTGGCAGAGCTCGATGCTGCAGGCACAAATAGGTGAGTACTCACTCACAGTGTGCGTATAAACGTGCGCGCGTGCGTGCGTGTAGCGAAGTGTAGCAGGTGTGAGGGAGGTGTACTCACTACTCATTAAGAGTGGTGAGGGCGTCGCTGCCACAACTCTCAACACACTGCTAGAGAAGATTAACCTCACAACATTACCAGTTACTCCCATGCCTAACTGTTATTGGTTATCATCCCCATAGTCACAGTTATCATATATATCAACGTTATGTCTCCCTCCTAAAGTCTTCTTCATCTGATGATAGCAGAGTGACCAGAGTGACGCTATCTTCCTGCTGTAAGATAGCGTTGCTCTGGATTGAATAGATAATCTGGCCCACAAGCAGATAGATTAGTCTATCTAACACTCTGGCAGAGGACATGAACCATGTCTGATTTTACCCCGAGTGATCTGAGTTGAGTTTCCAGAGGTTCAATTCTCTGTTGTGAAGCAGGACGAAGTCTTCCTCGGTTATCTTGAGATGATTTCGGGGCTTTAGTGTCCCCGCGGCCCGGTCCTCGACCAGGCCTCCACCCCCAGGAAGCAGCCCGTGACAACTGACTAACACCCAGGTACCTATTTTACTGCTAGGTACCAGGGGGCATAGGGTGAAAGAAACTCTGCCCATTGTTTCTCGCCGGCGCCTGGGATCAAACCCAGGACCACAGGATCACAAGTCCAGCGTGCTGTCCGCTCGGCCGACCGGTTCCTCGGTGTTTAAACTCCGTACCTGGCGTCATGTCACCTCTCTCAAGGCTTCTCCTCCATGCTGCTGCTCCTCACTGCTCGTCCTCACCATATTTTCACGTTTTCGTAAACAATGACTTCCAATAATCCGGCTTGAGTGCCGAGTGGAGGAGCGTCGTGTCTGTTCCCTCTTGTGTGTGTTGGTCGCCACGTGAGCCGTGGTCCGCCCGGTGTGGCCCGGGTCTTGGACGTGTTCTGGGAATGATGCCATTGTTCAGGGTCACGTGTTGTGGTCTGGTGACCCGTGGTGGGACACGTGAGGACACACCAGGAGGACACGTGAGGACACACCAGGAGGACACGTGAGGACACCAGGAGGACACGTGAGGACACACCAGGAGGACACGTGAGGACACACCAGGACACGTGAGGACACACCAGGAGGACACGTGAGGACACCAGGAGGACACGTGAGGACACACCAGGAGGACACGTGAGGACACACCAGGAGGACACGTGAGGACACCAGGAGGACACGTGAGGACACACCAGGAGGACACGTGAGGACACACCAGGAGGACACACCAGGAGGACACGTGAGGACACCAGGAGGACACATGAGGACACACCAGGAGGACACGTGAGGACACACCAGGAGGACACATGAGGACACACCAGGAGGACACGTGAGGACACACCAGGAGGACACGTGAGGACACACCAGGACACGTGAGGACACACCAGGAGGACACGTGAGGACACCAGGAGGACACGTGAGGACACGTGAGGACACACCAGGAGGACACGTGAGGACACACCAGGAGGACACGTGAGGACACCTGGAGGACACGTGAGGACACACCAGGAGGACACGTGAGGACACACCAGGACACGTGAGGACACCAGGAGGACACGTGAGGACACACCAGGAGGACACGTGAGGACACACCAGGAGGACACGTGAGGACACACCAGGAGGACACGTGAGGACACCTGGAGGACACGTGAGGACACACCAGGAGGACACCAGGAGGACACGTGAGGACACACCAGGAGGACACGTGAGGACACACCAGGAGGACACGTGAGGACACACCAGGACACGTGAGGACACACCAGGAGGACACGTGAGGACACACCAGGAGGACACGTGAGGACACACCAGGAGGACACGTGAGGACACACCAGGAGGACACGTGAGAACACACCAGGAGGACACGTGAGGACACACCAGGAGGACACGTGAGGACACACCAGGAGGACACGTGAGGACACACCAGGAGGACACGTGAGGACACACCAGGAGGACACGTGAGGACACCAGGAGGACACGAGAGGACACAACCAGGAGGACACGTGAGGACACCAGGAGGACACGTGAGGACACCTGGAGGACACGTGAGGACACACCAGGAGGACACATGAGGACACATGAGGACACACCAGGAGGACACACCGGGAGGACACGTAAGGTAGAAACATATAATCATGGATCCGAAACATTTATCTCTCCGGGAGAGTGATGAATCTAACCGGCGTGATGCTGCGTCTCCAAGACTAATGTGCACACGCAACACTCGACCACACGCAACATTGTCCACCACACGCAACAGTCGACCACACGCAACACTCGACCACACGCAACATTGTCCACCACACGCAACAGTAGACCACACGCAACACTCGACCACACGCAACACTCGACCACACGCAACACTCGACCACACGCAACATTGTCCACCACACGCAACAGTCGACCACACGCAACACTCGACCACACGCAACAGTCGACCACACGCAACACTCGACCACACGCAACAGTAGACCACACGCAACACTCGACCACACGCAACAGTCGACCACACGCAACACTCGACCACACGCAACAGTAGACCACACGCAACACTCGACCACACGCAACACTCGACCACACGCAACATTGTCCACCACACGCAACACTCGACCACACGCAACAGTCGACCACACGCAACACTCCAACAACACGCAACACTCGACCACACGCAACACTGTCCACCACACGCAACAGTCGACCACACGCAACACTCGACCACACGCAACAGTCGACCACACGCAACACTCCACCACACGCAACACTCCACCACACGCAACACTGTCCACCACACGCAACAGTCGACCACACGCAACACTCGACCACACGCAACACTCCACCACACGCAACAGTCGACCACACGCAACACTCCACCACACGCAACACTCGACCACACGCAACACTCCACCACACGCAACAGTCGACCACACGCAACACTCCACCACACGTAACACTCGACCACACGCAACACTCGACCACACGCAACACTCGACCACACGCAACACTACGTCTTCCACACAGGTCGTGAACTCACTTCACGCCGTCCTGCAGGTGTGGCACATGTTCAACACGTCGCCGTCCTGCAGGTGTGGCACATGTTCAACACGTCGCCGTCCTGCAGGTGTGGCACGTGTTCAACACGTCGCCGTCCTGCAGGTGTGGCACATGTTCAACACGACGCCGTCCTGCAGGTGTGGCACATGTTCAACACGACGCCGTCCTGCAGGTGTGGCACGTGTTCAACACGTCGCCGTCCTGCAGGTGTGGCACGTGTTCAACACGACGCCGTCCTGCAGGTGTGGCACGTGTTCAACACGACGCCGTCCTGCAGGTGTGGCACATGTTCAACACGACGCCGTCCTGCAGGTGTGGCACGTGTTCAACACGTCGCCGTCCTGCAGGTGTGGCACGTGTTCAACACGACGCCGTCCTGCAGGTGTGGCACATGTTCAACACGACGCCGTCCTGCAGGTGTGGCACGTGTTCAACACGACGCCGTCGTGCAGGTGTGGCACATGTTCAACACGACGCCGTCCTGCAGGTGTGGCACATGCTCAACACGTCGCCGTCCTGCAGGTGTGGCACGTGTTCAACACGTCGCCGTCCTGCAGGTGTGGCACGTGTTCAACACGACGCCGTCCTGCAGGTGTGGCACATGTTCAACACGACGCCGTCCTGCAGGTGTGGCACATGCTCAACACGTCGTCGTCCTGCAGGTGTGGCACGTGTTCAACACGACGCCGTCCTGCAGGTGTGGCACATGTTCAACACGACGCCGTCCTGCAGGTGTGGCACGTGTTCAACACGACGCCGTCCTGCAGGTGTGGCACATGTTCAACACGACGCCGTCCTGCAGGTGTGGCACGTGTTCAACACGTCGCCGTCCTGCAGGTGTGGCACGTGTTCAACACGACGCCGTCCTGCAGGTGTGGCACATGTTCAACACGACGCCGTCCTGCAGGTGTGGCACGTGTTCAACACGACGCCGTCGTGCAGGTGTGGCACATGTTCAACACGACGCCGTCCTGCAGGTGTGGCACATGCTCAACACGTCGCCGTCCTGCAGGTGTGGCACGTGTTCAACACGTCGCCGTCCTGCAGGTGTGGCACGTGTTCAACACGACGCCGTCCTGCAGGTGTGGCACATGTTCAACACGACGCCGTCCTGCAGGTGTGGCACATGTTCAACACGACGCCGTCCTGCAGGTGTGGCACATGTTCAACACGACGCCGTTCTGCAGGTGTGGCACGTGTTCAACACGTCGCCGTCCTGCAGGTGTGGCACATGCTCAACACGTCGCCGTCCTGCAGGTGTGGCACGTGTTCAACACGACGCCGTCGTGCAGGTGTGGCACATGCTCAACACGACGCCGTCCTGCAAGTGTGGCACATGTTCAACACGACGCCGTCCTGCAGGTGTGGCACGTGTTCAACACGTCGCCGTCCTGCAGGTGTGGCACGTGTTCAACACGACGCCGTCCTGCAGGTGTGGCACATGTTCAACACGACGCCGTCCTGCAGGTGTGGCACATGCTCAACACGTCGCCGTCCTGCAGGTGTGGCACGTGTTCAACACGACGCCGTCCTGCAGATGTGGCACATGTTCAACACGTCGCCGTCCTGCAGGTGTGGCACATGTTCAACACGTCGCCGTCCTGCAGGTGTGGCACATGTTCAACACGACGCCGTCCTGCAGGTGTGGCACATGTTCAACACGACGCCGTCCTGCAGGTGTGGCACGTGTTCAACACGTCGCCGTTCTGCAGGTGTGGCACATGCTCAACACGTCGCCGTCCTGCAGGTGTGGCACGTGTTCAACACGACGCCGTCGTGCAGGTGTGGCACATGCTCAACACGACGCCGTCCTGCAGGTGTGGCACATGCTCAACACGTCGCCGTCCTGCAGGTGTGGCACGTGTTCAACACGTCGCCGCCCTGCAGGTGTGGCACGTGTTCAACACGACGCCGTCCTGCAGGTGTGGCACATGTTCAACACGACGCCGTCCTGCAGGTGTGGCACATGCTCAACACGTCGCCGTCCTGCAGGTGTGGCACGTGTTCAACACGTCGCCGCACTGCAGGTGTGGCACATGTTCAACACGTCGCCGTCCTGCAGGTGTGGCACATGTTCAACACGTCGCCGTCCTGCAGGTGTGGCACATGTTCAACACGTCGCCGTCCTGCAGGTGTGGCACATGTTCAACACGTCGCCGTCCTGCAGGTGTGGCACATGTTCAACACGTCGCCGTCCTGCAGGTGTGGCACATGTTCAACACGTCGCCGTCCTGCAGGTGTGGCACATGTTCAACACGTCGCCGTCCTGCAGGTGTGGCACATGTTCAACACGTCGCCGTCCTGCAGGTGTGGCACATGTTCAACACGTCGCCGTCCTGCAGGTGTGGCACATGTTCAACACGTCGCCGGCCTGCAGGTGTGGCACATGTTCAACACGTCGCCGGCCTGGAGTCACAGGTGCACGCAACATGACGCAACATTGAAATAGTCGGAGATACGCAAACTGTGTCATGTTCCAGGAAGTGTCCCTTGGCGGCTCCAGGCGCCTGGAATGTGCTGGAAGACAGTAGGAATTTCCGACTATGAGGATGACGGAGGTGTTGCGTGCGGCGATGGTCACTCCAGCTCTCTCTTTCCTGGGGTGTTCCTCCACCTTACCCCTCCCACCTCCTCTCTCTGTATTTCACCTAGTTGTATTAAGCTAGTTGTGCTTGCGGGGGGTTGAGCTCTGGCTCTTTCGGCCACAGGTTTGCCGTCTTCCAAAAATTTGGAAGACGGCAAACGTAGTCCCGATATACAAGAATGGAAATAGACAGGAGACGCTGAACTACAGGCTAATGTCCCTAATTTGCATACCATGCAAGTTAATGGAGAGGTTTGTGCGAAAAAAGCCAGTGGAACACCTGGAGCGAAGGAACTTTGTGTCACAACACCAACATGGGTTCAGGGATGGCAAGTCCTGCCTCACAGGGTTACTTGAATTCTACGACCAGGCAACAAAAATCAGGCAAGAAAGAGAGGGGTGGGCAGATATTATATTAATCTGCCCACCCCTCTAATTAATTAATCATATTTTTGGATTGCCAGAAAGCCTTTGATACAGTACAGCACAAGAGACTAGTGCACAAGTTGGAGATGCAAGCAAGAGTGAAAGGGAAGGTACTCCATTGGATAAGGGAGTACCTAAGTACCTAAGGTCCTTGGACCTATACTGTTTCCGATATATGTAAATGATCTCCCAGAGGGAATAGACTCGTTCCTCTCATTGTTTGCGGATGATGCAAAAATTATGAGGAGGATTAAGACCAAGGAAGATAGTATGAGGCTACAAGATGACTTAGACTGAATGAATGGTCCAACAAATGGCTACTAAATTTCAACCCGAGTAAATGTAAGGTAATGAAACTAGGCGGTGGAAACAGGAGGCCAGACACAGGATACAGAATGGGAGATGAAGTCCTTCATGAAACGGACAGAGAGAAAGATCTAGGAGTTGATATCACACCAAACTTGTCTCCTGAAGCCCATATAAAAAGAATAACATCTGCGGCGTATGCGAGGCTGGTTAACATCAGAACAGCCTTCAGGAACCTGTGTAAGGAATCAGTCAGAATCTTGTACACCACATATGTAAGACCAATCCTGGAGTATGCGGCCCCAGCATGGAGCCCGTACCTTGTCAAGCACAAGACGAAGCTGGAAAAAGTCCAAAGGTATGCCACTAGACTAGTCCGAGAACTAAGAAGTAAGCGTTACGAGGAAAGGCTGCGGGAAATGCACATTACGACACTGGACGACAGAAGAGTAAGGGAAGACATGATCACTACCTACAAAATCCTCAGGGAAATCGACCGGGTAGACAAGGATAAACTATTCAACACTGGAGGGACGCGAGCAAGGGGACACAGGTGGAAACTGAGTACCCACATGAGCCACAGGGACGTTAGAAAGAACTTTTTCAGTGTCAGACTAGTTAACGGATGGAATGCATTAGGCAGTGATGTGGTGGAGGCTGACTCCATACATAGTTTCAAATGTAGATATGATAGAGCCCAATAGGCTCAGGAACCTGTACACCAGTTGATTGGCAGTTGAGAGGCGGGACCAAAGAGCCAGAGCTCAACCCCCGGAAGCACAACTAGGTGAGTACAACTAATTGAGTACACACACACACCACAGAGGGTTCAATATTCCATAAGGAAGAGATGTACTACACCCTAGACTCGTAGAGTACTCAACAGTCCCTCACTCGTTCCATGCAAAGTGCTAAATGTAATTATTATATATCGGTTGTGTGTCTGGGAGTTGAGGGCTGAAGTGAGGGGAGCAGTAACGATGTCTGGTGAGCAATTATGAGGTCAGGTGAGTGGTGATGAAGTCATGTAAGTTTACATGAAGTGAGATGAGCGGTGAAGGAGTGAGGCGAGTGGTGAGGGAAGCGTAAGGGTGTGGCAACACAGGTCAGTGACCCCTCACGTGCACTCTGTAGAAGAAAACGGGACCTCGCGGCGCGTCGCTGCATCAGTACAGTAACACCTTTCACTCCATTAGACATAAACCCTTAACTATATGTTTAACACACCTCTCGCCCTCTCCATGGACCACACAAGGATATGTATATATGCTGGTTAGCATTGTTAATGTCTGGCTACGTCTGTGGTGGAAAATAATAATAATAATAAAACTCCATTAGGCTCAACTTGGGCTAGTTCAGACTTGTGTCTATATGTGAGTAGGTCTATATTAAGGTACACACACACACACACACACACACACACACACACACACACACACACACACACACACACACACACACACACACACACAGAGGGATATGACAAGGGAAGAGAGAATACGGACAGCAGACGCGAGGAAGGAGCGCAGGAAGAGAGAAGGAAATCAGAGTACCACAACCCAGAACCCTACAATCCCAGAGGGAAGTGGAGAACCCTCCTCAAACAGTGCAACAGCCACAGGGATTGGGGCACCACCCCCAAATTCTACCCAACAGACACCCAACCTGCCCCATCCCCTGTCAGCCCCCCACTAAGTACCCACCTAGGGCACCCTCCCCCCACCCACCCCCCACCCCCCACTCACCCCCCTTCTCCCCCTCACCCCTCTCCCCAGGACCTCCCTTCTCCCCCATCCCCCATGCCCTCCCTTCTCCCACATGCCTTCCCGTCTCTCCCACCCCCATGCCCTCCCTTCTCCCCCTCCCCACTAAGCCCCCCACTCTCCCCCACCCCACCTAAGTCTTCCCCTCTCCCCCACTCCCCTAAACCCTCCCCTCTTCCTCACCCACCTCAGCCCTCCCTTTTCCCCCACGCCCCCCAAGCCCTCCACCCTTTTCTCTTCCCCCAAGCCCCCCCATCTCCCCTATCCCCCACAGCCTCTCCTCCCCCCATGCTTCCCCAACCCTCCCTCTCTTACCCACCCCCTGTACCCTCCCCCTCTTATCCACCCCCTGTACCCTCCCCCTCTTATCCACCCCCTGTACCCTCCCCCTCTCCCCCACCACCCCAAGCCCTCCCTCCTCCACCAATCCCCCCGTGCCAGGTCCCCCCAGCTCCCACTCACCCCAGATCCCAAAGGTCCCCCCCAGAAAAGAAGCAGAAGAGAGTCAGTTTCAGGGTGATGTACTCGAACATAGATGGGATCACAAGCAAGACAAGTGAACTAAGGGAAAGAGCACAAGAAGTTAACCCAGATGTAATCGGACTCACTGAAACAAAACTCTCTGGAATCATAACGAATGCCGTGTTTCCCCAGGAGTATACAGTAATAAGGAAAGAGAGGGAAGGTAGAGGAGGAGGCGGAGTGGCCCTACTCATGAGAAGGGAATGGAGTTTTAAGGAGATGGCCATCCCGGGCTGTGAGGAGTTCAGAGACTACATAGCAGGCACCATAACAATGGGAGGACCAAGAATAGTAGTAGCAGTAATATACAACCCTCCACCAAATGACAGGAGACCCAGTCAAGAGTATGAAAACAACAACAAGGCAGTTAACACTATAATTGAGAGGGCAGCCTCTGCTGCCTGTAGAAATAGATCCCACCTGCTCATCATGGGCGACTTCAATCACGGAAAGATTGACTGGGAGAACAAGGAACCGCATGGAGGCGAGGATACGTGGAGAGCCAAACTATTGGAGGTGGTGACAAGCAACTTTTTAACGCAGCATGTCGGAGAACCCACAAGGATGAGAGGCAATGACGAACCAGCGAGACTCGACCTAGTCTTCACTCTGAACGACTCCGACATAAGAGAAATCGGTTTTGAGGACCCAGTAGGAATGAGCGACCACAGTGTACTGGTGTTTGAGTACTTGATTGAAGAAGGGTTATTGAACTCGAGGAGGGATACCGAAACCAAAAGGTTAGCATACCGAAAGGGAAACTATGAGGGGATAAGAAAATTCCTAACAGATATAGCATGGGAAACAGAGCTCAGGGGAAAGACGGCCCAAGATATGATGGATTACATCACGCAGAAGTGCAAGGACGCAGCAAACAAGTTTGTCCCAGTCCAAAAGGAAAACGGAGAAATGAAGATGAGAAACCCATGGTTTAATCAAAGATGTAGGCTAGCTAAGCAGCAAAGTAAAAGGGCATGGAGAAACTATAGGAATAACAGGACACTGGAGAGCAGAGAAAGATACCAGAATGCCAGGAATGAATATGTCAGGATGAGAAGAGAGGCAGAAAGACAATACGAAAATGACATCGCAAGCAAGGCAAAGACTCAGCCTAAATTGTTGCATAGCCACATTAGGAGAAAAACAACAGTAAAGGAACAGGTTATGAGATTAAGGATAGGGGCGGAAGGATTCACTACAAATGACAAGGAAGTGTGTGAGGAATTGAATAAGAAATTCCAGGAGGTCTTCACCTTAGAACAAGGAGAAATTCCAGAGGTAAGTGAGGGAATAGCTAACCAGGAACCACTGGAAGAGTTTGAGATTACCAGTGGGGAAGTAAGGAAGTGTTTACTAGAGTTGGACGTGACGAAGGCTATAGGCCCAGATGGAATCTCCCCTTGGGTTCTAAAGGAAGGAGCAAGAGAACTGAGCCTACCACTCTCCATAGTGTATAACAAATCACTGGCAACAGGGGAACTGCCAGATACTTGGAAAGCAGCTAACGTAGTCCCGATATACAAGAAAGGGGATAGACAGGAGGCACTGAACTACAGGCCAGTGTCCCTAACCTGCATACCATGCAAGCTGATGGAGAAGATTGTGCGAAAAAAACTAGTGGAGCATCTGGAGCGAAGGAACTTTGTAACACAGCATCAACATGGGTTCAGGGATGGCAGGTCCTGCCTCACAGGGTTACTTGAATTCTACGACCAGGCAACAAAAATAAGGCAAGAAAGAGAAGGGTGGGCAGACTGCATATTTTTGGATTGTCAGAAAGCCTTTGATACAGTGCCCCACAAGAGGCTAGTGCGAAAGTTGGAGATGCAGGCTGGAGTGAGAGGGAAGGTACTCCGGTGGATAGAGGAATACCTAAGCAACAGGAGACAACGAGTCTGTGTGAGGGGTGAGGTCTCAGATTGGCGAGACGTCACAAGTGGAGTCCCGCAGGGGTCAGTCCTTGGACCTATACTGTTTCTGGTATATGTAAATGATCTCCCAGAGGGTATAGATTCGTTCCTCTCAATGTTTGCCGACGATGCAAAAATTATGAGGAGGATTGAAACAGAGGATGATAGTAGGAGGCTACAAGATGACCTGGATAGACTGAGTGAATGGTCCAACAAATGGCTGTTGAAGTTCAACCCGAGTAAATGCAAAGTAATGAAACTAGGCAGTGGAAACAGGAGGCCAGGCACAGGATACAGAATAGGAGATGAAGTACTTAATGAAACAGACAGAGAGAAAGATCTAGGAGTTGATATCACACCAAACCTGTCTCCTGAAGCCCACATAAAGAGAATAACGTCTGCGGCATATGCGAGGCTGGCTAACATCAGAACGGCGTTCAGGAACCTGTGTAAGGAATCATTCAGAATCTTGTACACCACATATGTAAGACCAATCCTGGAGTATGCGGCCCCAGCATGGAGCCCGTACCTTGTCAAGCACAAGACGAAGCTGGAAAAAGTCCAAAGGTATGCTACTAGACTAGTCCCAGAACTAAGAGGCATGAGTTATGAGGAAAGGCTGCGGGAAATGCACCTCACGACACTGGAAGACAGAAGAGTAAGGGGGGACATGATCACAACCTACAAAATCCTCAGGGGTATCGACCGGGTAAACAAGGACGAACTTTTCAACACTGGTGGGACGCGAACAAGGGGACACAGGTGGAAGCTGAGTACCCAAATGAGCCACAGAGACGTTAGAAAGAACTTTTTCAGTGTCAGAGTAGTTAGCAAATGGAATGCATTAGGAAGTGATGTGGTGGAGGCTGACTCCATTCACAGTTTCAAATGTAGATATGATAGAGCCCAATAGGCTCAGGAATCTGTACACCAGTTGATTGACGGTTGAGAGGCGGGACCAAAGAGCCAGAGCTCAACCCCCGCAAGCACAATTAGGTAAGTACACACACACACACACACACACACACACACACACACACACGTAGTAGCTGTGACAGAGACAAATAGGTGGGACACAGTAGTCTACGTCTGTGGCTCACAAACGAACACAACACAAACAGCTACGGTTTTCTTTCACCTGGTGCCTCTGTTCACCTAGCTGTAAAATAGATTCCCAGGAGTGATGCAACGATTGCGGGTTGGATACTGGGGAAGGTCAGCAGTTTGCCTCGGGCGGAACTGGTTAATAACCTAAGGACAGGAATCCTGCCCCCCCCCCTTCCCCCCACCACAACCCCCCCTCCCCCCCACTCACCCCCCTCCCCCTACAACGGTACACATTAGCGGGGCCGCTACAGGAACCAGCTACACGTGACCTGACATTCCAGCACATCTTGCCCAGCTGACAGTACTTATAGTGACTGTTGAGGCTCACCGACAAGATGTTGTCGTCATCCGCCTGTAAACTACTTTTTGTACTTTTAATTTTTATGGTAACCGCCAAAAACTGAAGCTAAAAGGCAAACTTTAATATTCCCTGGTCTAGTATAGCTCATATATGTGTACTATATTATGTCTTGGCATTTACTGGGCCCAAAATTGATAGGAGAGGTTAGGTTAGGGCAGGTTAGGCTAGGTCAGGTTAGGCTAGGGCAGGTTAGGCTAGGTCAGGTTAGGCTAGGTCAGGTTAGGTTAGGGCAGGTTTGGTTAGGACAGGTTAGGCTAGGGCAGGTTAGGCTAGGTCAGGTTAGGTTAGGTCAGGTTAGGTTAGGGCAGGTTTGGCTAGGACAGGTTAGGCTAGGGCAGGTTAGGCTAGGGCAGGTTAGGCTAGGGCAGGTTAGGCTAGGGCAGGTTAGGTTAGGGCAGGTTAGGCTAGGTCAGGTTAGGCTAGGTCAGGTTAGGTTAGGTCAGGTTAGGTTAGGGCAGGTTTGGCTAGGGCAGGTTAGGCTAGGGCAGGTTAGGCTAGGGCAGGTTAGGCTAGGGCAGGTTAGGTTAGGACAGGTTAGGCTAGGACAGCCCTCCAAACACACACCGAAACTACGACGTTGGTACAACGTTTGAACAAGTTTTAACACCTCCTAACCAGTTATAACAACCAATATAGCAAGTTGTAACAACGTTCTAATACGTCATAAACACGTTAAGCCAAGATGTAACAACTTTATTACAAGTTGTAACAAGCGGAAAATAGAGACAGTTTCGGTTTGTGTTTCCAGGGAGGTTAGGCTAGGTCAGGTTAGGCTAGGTCAGGTTAGGCTAGGTCAGGTTAGGTTAGGGCAGGTTAGGCTAGGACAGGTTAGGCTAGGGCAGGTTAGGTTAGGGCAGGTTAGGCTAGGGCAGGTTAGGCTAGGGCAGGTAAGGTTAGGGCAGGTCAGGTTAGGGTAGGTTAGGGCAGGTCAGGTTAGGTTAGGGCAGGTTAGGTTAGGTTAGGGCTACCTTACCTACCTTGAGCTACCTTGAGGTGCTTCCGGGGCTTAGTGTCCCCGCGGCCCGGTCGTCGACCAGGCCTCCTGGTTGCTGGACTGATCAACCAGGCTGTTAGACGCGGCTGCTCGCAGCCTGACGTATGAGTCACAGCCTGGTTGATCAGGTATCCTTTGGAGGTGCTTATCAAGTTCTCTCTTGAACAATGTGAGGGGTTTGCCAGTTATGTCCCTTATGTGTAGTGGAAGCGTGTTGAACAGTCTCGGGCCTCTGATGTTGATAGAGTTCTCTCTCAGAGTACCTGTTGCACCTCTGCTTTTCAACGGGGGTATTCTGCACATCCTGCCATGTCTTCTGGTCTCATGTGGTGTTATTTCTGTGTGCAGGTTTGGGACCAGCCCCTCAATTATTTTCAACAGGGCAGGTTAGGCTACAGCAGGTTAGGTTACGGCAGGTTAGGTTAGGTTAGGCTAGGGCAGGTTAGGTTACGGCAGGTTAGGCTAGAACAGGTTAGGTTAGGGCAGGTTAGGTTAGGGCAGGTCAGGTTAGGGCAGGTTGGGCAAGTTTGGTTAGGTTAGGGCAGGTTAGGTCTTATAGTTCTATTACGTGTAAAATGTTTATGCAGAGGATGAGTGACGATAACGTGGGGTGAAGAGATGATGATGAACCACGACTCAGAAGACGGAGAAGCCACCCCGTGTCGGTCCGTCGTGGACGCCCGCCACTTGATAACGCTCCACGACGGACCCAAACGTCGTCGCGTCTCCATCTTCTCAGTTGTGGTTCCGTCGTCAAAAAGTTTTGATTTGTCCAAATTCAGTAACACAAAAGTCAACTTTCTGGTGGACCATCACTACATATTGGCACTTTCTACCAAGAAAGTCACTATAAGTACTATGATAAGTGGGCTGTGAGGCGCTTAAGCAGCGAGCCACACACAAGGGAGGTATGTGTGAAGCTTCGAGAATGAGCGGTTACTGTCGAACATTCAATTTAGCTTTTATTAAAAGTTATGACAACTTTTGCAATAATAGGTATTAGTATGGTCAGCACAGTAACCGGACCAGGCAATGTGATGTAGTCATTGTGGTAATTCGCCTTGGCTATAGACACATCTGGCAGGTTAGTGAGGCGGAGCCACTACCAGAATATTCAGATTGTAAACTCTGTAATAAACCTTTAATGCATTCACTAGAACACTATATTGTTGAATGTGAAACCGTAAAGGACTTTAGACCTCCTGGCCTCTTGTACCACCAACTGTGTAACTATTTCATTGACTCAGGTGTTCTGGACGACATCCTAACAATTTAGCCAAAATTTGCTTGTCCATTTTAAAGAATGAAAAACATTTTTATTATATCTTTAAGCTGCATCACTTACGAACCCATCCCTGCCCTTGTGTGGCAGTGCACATCCCTGCCCTTGTGTGGCAGTGCACATCCCTGCCCTTGTGTGGCAGTGCACATCCCTGCCCTTGTGTGGCAGTGCACAATAGAAAGTTGAATTTACAAATTCGTAAATTGAAACATGTATATTGTCTAATGTAGTTAATTGTAACCTGGTTACAATTAACTACATTAATTAATTAATTAATTACATAATTAATTAAGTTAATTAATTATGTAAATTATATATATATATAATATATATATAATATATATATATATATATATATATATATATATATATATATATATATATATATATATATATATATATTGAGAGATATGATATATATATATTATATATATATATATATATATATATATATATATATATATATATATATATATATATATATATATATATATGTTGAGAGATGTGCCACCAGAGTACTCCCAGCCAGATCATACACCGGGTTCACCAAACCAGTGATGGTGTACCACAACACCTCCAGTGGTGAGCACAGTGTACTGGAGGGAGAGTGTGGCCCTGGGAGAGTACTCCGGAGGGAAGGGCTGGCGTCCCTTGACCCCTGGAGCCTCCAGGAGGGTCACAGCACCACACACCAGCACCACGCACCAGCACCACACACCAGCACCACACACCAGCACCACACACCGGCACCACACACCGGCACCACACACCGGCACCACACACCAGCACCACGCACCAGCACCACACACCAGCACCACACACCAGCACCACACACCAGCACCACGCACCAGCACCACACACCAGCACCACACACCAGCACCACGCACCAGCACCACACACCAGCACCACGCACCAGCACCACACACCAGCACCACACACCAGCACCACGCACCAGCACCACACACCAGCACCACACACCAGCACCACACACCAGCACCACACACCAGCACCACACACCAGCACCACACACCAGCACCACACACCAGCACCACACACCAGCACCACACACCTGCACCACACACCGGCACCACACACCAGCACCACACACCGGCACCACACACCGGCACCACACACCGGCACCACACACCAGCACCACACACCAGCACCACACACCAGCACCACACACCAGCACCACACACCGGCACCACACACCGGCACCACACACCGGCACCACACACCAGCACCACACACCAGCACCACACACCGGCACCACACACCAGCACCACACACCAGCACCACACACCAGCACCACACACCTGCACCACACACCGGCACCACACACCGGCACCACACACCGGCACCACACACCAGCACCACACACCAGCACCACACACCAGCATCACACACCAGCACCACACACCAGCACCACACACCAGCACCACACACCAGCACCACACACCAGCACCACACACCAGCACCACACACCAGCACCACACACCTGCACCACACACCGGCACCACACACCAGCACCACACACCGGCACCACACACCGGCACCACACACCAGCACCACACACCAGCACCACACACCAGCGCCTCATTCATAAATGTTGAACGGAGAGTGCACGGGGGGGGGGGGGGGCTGGAGGGGGGGGTGTGTGGAGGCGGGGTTCACTGTATGTTGAAGGTCGCCCCTCCTGTTGCTGCTGTTGTTGTTGCTGTTGCTGTTTTTTTGTCATTAAAAAATTTTGCCCCGAGGGGGCGAGTTTATTGGGCAGCGTCACTCATCCTGTGAGTGGCCACACCGCCATAGTGACAGTATTGGGCAGCGTCACTCATCCTGTGAGTGGACACACCGCCATAGTGACAGTATTGGGCAGCGTCACTCATCCTGTGAGTGGACACACCGCCATAGTGACAGTATTGGGCAGCGTCACTCATCCTGTGAGTGGACACACCGCCATAGTGACAGTATTGGGCAGCGTCACTCATCCTGTGAGTGGACACACCGCCATAGTGACAGTATTGGGAAGCGTCACTCATCCTGTGAGTGGACACACCGCCATAGTGACAGTATTGGGCAGCATCACTAATCCTGTGAGTGGACACACCGCCATAGTGACAGTATTGGGCAGCGCCACTCATCTTGTGAGTGGACACACCGACATAGCAGCATGTACAACACTCCCCAATAGGAAGAAAACCCGCTGGGTTGTTCATCCTGCTACTTTTACCCAGACACAGATGGGACTTGCTTAACTGTCTCAAGTGAACAGCTTATCAAACAAAATAATTAACATTCGTCAACGCTTAAAATCTTACGTTATCTTACGGGTGCAAAATGGAGGAATCTTTTAAGAACAATATCTATATTTGACAAATAGTGTTTTCCTAACTCAAATAATGTGGGGTTTATTATTCTACACATATTTCTTAATGTCTCTCAGGTATTCACATTCTTTCAGGTAGTGGTCAAGGCGGTGTCCGTCACTCCCACAGATTCTGCAACTCCGCTGCTCAACTGTTGTTTCCATTCCGAATCTCCATGGATATTTGTATCCAAGACGGATTCTCGCTATTACTGATTCTCTCCCTCGTCCTCCTCCTCTTTCCCCATAATGATTGGCATTGCCAGCTGCAACCATATTGTACCAGCGTACAGATTCACTGGTTTGTGCTTCTATCCTCCTTTCCTCAGTTACCTTGTCACGATGATGTTGCCTGATAATAACTCTTAATTTGTAGCAGAGTCTAGGGTATGAAGTACTCAATGTGGTCTCCTTCAGCGCCTTCAGCAGCCAGCACATCTGCTCGTTCATTTCCACATATTCCAACATGGGAGGGGAGCCCCAACATGGGAGGGGATTCACAGAAACTTAACGACTCTTCCCTGGTTGGTTAGTACCCCTCACAGCTCCCTTGATCTCAGCGACTATCGCAAGATTTTCTGCCCGATTTTTAGTTAGGATTTGTAACGCTGTGCAGATCACTGCACCATTTTTAGTGTTTTGTTCAAGGAATCTTAACGCCATAACAATGGCAGTTAGCTTCGCTTGTGTTGAAGAGGCATAGTTCTCAATACGGGCTTTTCCTCCATTTCCGCGCCTTAGTGCCTTCCATAGCATTTCCATAGCCTTCAGTGCCCTGAGACGACTTCTACATGTTCCTATGAGTTGGATGAGCTCCTCTTTCTTCCCCTTGTTAGAGCCGACAGTGACGCCAAGGTACCGATAGTGGTCAACCCATTCAAGTGTTACACCATTAATTTGTAGTTCTTCATTTTCTCCCCGCTTGTGATGAGTATTCTTTTGTCTTGTTTGTGGAGAGTGAAACCGAGTTCAATACATTTCCTTCCAAGGAGTGCAATAGACTATTTAATTCTTCCCAAGGTGGGAGCTTGTATTAGGACATCATCTGCGTATCCCACTTGTTGTGTTCCTTCCGGAAATTCAATATTTTCAATGGCGTTCATAAGTATGTTAAATAGTGTGAGGCTTAAGACTCCTCCTTGGGGGGTCCCAAGTTCCATATTCATTGTTCTTGAGACTGCTCCGTTGAAGCAGACCTTGGCTTTCCTCCCTGTGAGGTAGTCTTTTATTCATTTCAAGAGTCTTCCCTGACACCCATGCATGCAAGCTCGTCCAGGATCGCAATCCCCTGTGCTTTGTCGAAGGCTACTTCAATGTCAACAAATACAGAGTACTTAGCTGTATCATTAGCCACATAATTAACTATACAGTTTGCTGTGCTCCGTCCTTTAATAAATCCATTGACCCCCCTCCCCTAGCCTGCCTATTTTGTGCAACAGTCGATTTAGGATGATCTTTCAAGTATCTTGCAAGTGCATGACATGAGACTGATAGGTCTGTAATTGCCAGGGTCACCGGGTTTCGGTATGGGAACAATTTCTGTGTGTTGACGAAACCACACACTAGAAAGTGAAGGGACGACCACGTTTCAGTCCATCCTTGGCCGGAGGTGATGAGCACGTTAACTCATCCGTGACAACTGCTCATCCTGGCGTCAGGTAGGACCCTCCTCTTCACGCACTTTATCACCCTCGGCCACAGGACATGTTATCCGGTTTTCAGGCGAGCAGCGCAGGTCTTCGTGTAGCGGAGGTGTGAGGCGGGTCCTTGTGGACGCTATGGAGGGCACTTTCTGGCGGGATGACGCCCGTTATTTCCTGAAGGAGGAGGTGGGGGGGGGGAGATATCGTGCCTCACCTCTACGGCCACCTACACTCTTCCCTCACTCTCTCACTCCGGCCACCTACACTCTTCCCTCACTCTCGCACTCCCTCACAGTCACCACCAGCGTGGCCACCCGTCATCACTACCATCTTTCTCACCTGCTCGTCACCATCACCACCCATCTTACAACAACAACTTCACCATCATTTTCATCTCAATCATTATTATGATAATTTGTAATATAATGTTATCATTATTATTGTGACAACTTTCTGACCAATGGTTATGATGGGGGGGGGGGGGAAGGGTTGGGGAGGGGGGTTGGATGGAAGAATAGTGGAAGGAGGAATGTGAGGAAGTGTAGGAGAGTGTTAGTGATGAGTTAAGTGTGCAGTGTTATGTTAGTTAGTTGGTACAACCTTCCAGCAGCACGGGAGGTGCCGGGGCTCGACCTCAGGGACCCGTTGGACTTAAAAGCTACGTAATTATTTGCTCACGATAGTGCATGGGGGGAGTGTGTGAACCACCTGTTTTGGCTTGAGTGGAAGCCTCAGAAACACTCGAGGGTTCAGAAACCCCCAGGTTGCAATCCTTTTGACCATGTTGTGGCCTGGTTGTCTGGGGCGTGTGCTTGGGAACACCCAGCGCATAGGTTCGAATCCTCATCACGGCTTAAATGATTCCTGCAGCATAATCCGCATTATTGGTATCTTCCTCTACAGTGGAGAATACCAATAAAGCGTCTTTATTGGTAAAAAAAAAAGACAGCAGGTCTTCCAACCTTCTGTCATTTTTAAACCAGCAGCGCCACTCCTCCTCCTCCTCCTTCCCTGTTCACTTTCTCTTCTTGCTATCAGGTATTCTCTGAGCAATATTGCATTAGTAATCATTTAAGTTAATTTTTAGTTTCTACTATTGCTATTATATAGGGGGAGGGGAGGGAGGGAGTCTTTCATTCGCACTTTCTTTTAGTTCATCCACTTTGTTTGACCGTGCATCAACATTTGTGTATTAGATTTTTAGTCTCTTTACTGATTTGTCTGTTTCATTCTTTGTCTGTTTTGTGTGTGTGTGTGTGTGTACTCACCTAATTGTGCTTGCGGGGGTTGAGCTTTGGCTCTTTGGTCCCGCCTCTCAACTGTCAATCAACTGGTGTACAGATTCCTGAGCCTACTGGGCTCTATCATATCTACATTTGAAACTGTGTATGGAGTCAGCCTCCACCACATCACTGCCTAATGCATTCCATTTATTAACTACTCTGACACTGAAAAAATTCTTTCTAACGTCTCTGTGGCTCATCTGGGTACTAAGTTTCCACCTGTGTCCCCTTGTTCGTGTCCCACCCGTGCTGAAGAGTTTGTCTTTGTCCACCCTGTCAATTCCCCTGAGAATTTTGTAGGTGGTTATCATGTCTCCCCTTACTCTTCTGTTTTCCAGGGATGTGAGGTTCAGCTCCTTTAGCCTTTCCTCGTAGCTCAATCCTCTCAGTTCCGGGACGAGCCTGGTGGCATACCGCTGAATCTTCTCTAACTTTGTCTTGTGTTTAACTAGGTATGGACTCCAGGCTGGAGCTGCATACTCCAGGATTGGTCTTACATAAGTGGTATACAGGGTTCTGAAAGATTCCTTACACAAGTTTCTGAAGGCAGTTCTTATGTTGGCCAGTCTAGCATATGCCGCTGATGATATTCTTTTGATGTGGGCCTCTGGGGACAGGTTCGGTGTGATATCAACCCCCAGATCCTTCTCTCTATTTGATTCTTGCAGGATTTCCCCTCCCAGATGATACCTTGTGTTCAGCCTCCTGCTCCCTTCGCCTAATTTCATCACCTTACACTTTCCAGAGTTGAGTTGTGTGTGTGTGTGTGTGTGTGTGTGTACTCACCTATATGTACTCACCTATATGTGCTTGCAGGATCGAGCATTGACTCTTGGATCCCGCCTTTCGAGCATCGGTTGTTTACAGCAATGACTCCTGTCCCATTTCCCTATCATACCTGGTTTTAAAATTATGAATAGTATTTGCTTCCACAACCTGTTCCTGAAGTGCATTCCATTTCCCCACTACTCTCACGCTAAAAGAAAACTTCCTTACATCTCTGTGACTCATCTGAGTTTCAAGCTTCCATCCATGTCCTCTCGTTCTGTTACTATTCCGTGTGAACATTTCGTCTATGTCCACTCTGTCAATTCCTCTGAGTATCTTATACGTTCCTATCATGTCCCCCCTCTCCCTTCTTCTTTCTAGTGTCGTAAGGCACAGTTCCCTCAGGCGCTCTTCATACCCCATCCCTCGTAGCTCTGGGACGAGTCTCGTTGCAAACCTCTGAACCTTTTCCAGTTTCATTATATGCTTCTTCAGATGGGGACTCCATGATGAGGCGGCATACTCTAAGACTGGCCTTACGTAGGCAGTGTAAAGCGCCCTAAATGCCTCCTTACTTAGGTTTCTGAATGATGTTCTAACTTTTGCCAGTGTAGAGTACGCTGCTGTCGTTATCCTATTAATATGTGCCTCAGGAGATAGATTAGGTGTTACGTCCACCCCCAGGTCTCTTTCACGCGTCGTTACAGGTAGGCTGTTCCCCTTCATTGTGTACTGTCCCTTTGGTCTCCTATCTCCTAGTCCCATTTCCATAACTTTACATTTGCTCGTGTTGAATTCTAGTAGCCATTTCTCTGACCATCTCTGCAATCTGTTCAGGTCCTCTTGGAGGATCCTGCAATCCTCATCTGTCACAACTCTTCTCATCAACTTTGCATCATCCGCAAACATCGACATGTAGGACTCTACGCCTGTAAACATGTCGTTAACATACACAAGAAATAGAATTGGTCCCAGCACCGATCCTTGTGGTACTCCACTTGTTACTGTTCGCCAGTCCGACTTCTCGCCCCTTACCGTAACTCTTTGGCTCCTTCCTGTTAGGTAGTTCCTTATCCATTCTAGGACCTTTCCCCCCACCCCCGCCTGCCTCTCGAGCTTGAACAGCAGTCTCATGTGCGGTACTGTATCAAAGGCTTTTTGGCAGTCCAGAAATATGCAGTCTGCCCAACCATCTCTGTCCTGTCTTATCCTCGTTATTTTATCATAGAATTCCAGAAGGTTTGGTGTGTGTGTGTGTGTGTGTGTGTGTGTGTGTGTGTGTGTGTGTGTGTGTGTGTGTGTGTGTGTGTACACACACGTGCGTCTGGAAGGGAAATGGTGCGGCCATCTTCGACCAGGAAGTTGGCTGTTACTTTCCGGAGTCTCGCTTGTTCCCGCCCACTCCTGTGACCACCTCCCTGCCTGCCTCACCCCCGTCACTCACCCCTGCCTCACCCCCGTCACTCACCCCTGCCTCACCCCCGTCACTCACCCCTGCCTCACCCCCCTCACTCACCCCTGCCTCACCCCCGTCACTCACCCCTGCCTCACCCCGTCACTCACCCCTGCCTCACCCCAGTCACTCACCCCTGCCTCACCCCAGTCACTCACCCCTGCCTCACCCCAGTCACTCACCCCTACCTCACCCCCGTCACTCACCCCTGCCTCACCCCGTCACTCACCCCTGCCTCACCCCCGTCACTCACCCCTGCCTCACCCCCGTCACTCGCCCCTGCCTCACCCCCGTCACTCACCCCCGTCACTCACCCCTGCCTCACCCCCGTCACTCATCCCTGCCTCACCCCCGTCACTCACCCCTGCCTCACCCCCGTCACTCACCCCTGCCTCACCCCGTCACTCACCCCTGCCTCACCCCAGTCACTCACCCCTGCCTCACCCCAGTCACTCACCCCTGCCTCACCCCAGTCACTCACCCCTACCTCACCCCCGTCACTCACCCCTGCCTCACCCCATCACTCACCCCTGCCTCACCCCCGTCACTCACCCCTGCCTCACCCCCGTCACTCGCCCCTGCCTCACCCCCGTCACTCGCCCCTGCCTCACCCCCGTCACTCACCCCTGCCTCACCCCCGTCACTCACCCCTGCCTCACCCCCGTCACTCACCCCTGCCTCACCCCGTCACTCACCCCTGCCTCACCCCCGTCACTCACCCCTGCCTCACCCCCGTCACTCGCCCCTGCCTCACCCCCGTCACTCACCCCTGCCTCACCCCCGTCACTCACCCCTGCCTCACCCCCGTCACTCACCCCTGCCTCACCCCGTCACTCACCCCTGCCTCACCCCGTCACTCACCCCTGCCTCACCCCGTCACTCACCCCTGCCTCACCCCTGCCTCACCCCGTCACTCACCCCTGCCTCACCCCGTCACTCACCCCTGCCTCACCCCCGTCACTCACCCCTGCCTCACCCCCGTCACTCACCCCTGCCTCACCCCGTCACTCACCCCTGCCTCACCCCGTCACTCACCCCTGCCTCACCCCGTCACTCACCCCTGCCTCACCCCCGTCACTCACCCCTGCCTCACCCCGTCACTCACCCCTGCCTCACCCCCGTCACTCACCCCTGCCTCACCCCGTCACTCACCCCTGCCTCACCCCGTCACTCACCCCTGCCTCACCCCGTCACTCACCCCTGCCTCACCCCCGTCACTCACCCCGTCACTCACCCCTGCCTCACCCCGTCACTCACCCCTGCCTCACCCCCGTCACTCACCCCTGCCTCACCCCCGTCACTCACCCCTGCCTCACCCCGTCACTCACCCCTGCCTCACCCCGTCACTCACCCCTGCCTCACCCCGTCACTCACCCCTGCCTCACCCCCGTCACTCACCTCTGCCTCACCCCGTCACTCACCCCTGCCTCACCCCCGTCACTCACCCCTGCCTCACCCCGTCACTCACCCCTGCCTCACCCCTGCCTCACCCCGTCACTCACCCCTGCCTCACCCCCGTCACTCACCCCTGCCTCACCCCGTCACTCACCCCTGCCTCACCCCGTCACTCACCCCTGCCTCACCCCGTCACTCACCCCTGCCTTACCCCCGTCACTCACCCCTGCCTCACCCCGTCACTCACCCCTGCCTCACCCCGTCACTCACCCCTGCCTCACCCCGTCACTCACCCCTGCCTCACCCCGTCACTTACCCCTGTCACTCACCCCTGCCTCACCCCCGTCACTCACCCCTGCCTCACCCCCGTCACTCACCCCTGCCTCACCCCAGTCACTCACCCCTGCCTCACCCCAGTCACTCACCCCCGTCACTCACCCCTGCCTCACCCCGTCACTCACCCCTGCCTCACCCCCGTCACTCACCCCTGCCTCACCCCCGTCACTCGCCCCTGCCTCACCCCCGTCACTCACCCCTGCCTCACCCCCGTCACTCACCCCTGCCTCACCCCGTCACTCGCCCCTGCCTCACCCCCGTCACTCACCCCTGCCTCACCCCGTCACTCGCCCCTGCCTCACCCCCGTCACTCACCCCTGCCTCACCCCCGTCACTCGCCCCTGCCTCACCCAGTCACTCACCCCTGCCTCACCCCCGTCACTCACCCCTGCCTCACCCCGTCACTCGCCCCTGCCTCACCCCCGTCACTCACCCCTGCCTCACCCCCGTCACTCACCCCTGCCTCACCCCGTCACTCGCCCCTGCCTCACCCCCGTCACTCACCCCTGCCTCACCCCCGTCACTCACCCCTGCCTCACCCCCGTCACTCACCCCTGCCTCACCCCCGTCACTCACCCCTGCCTCACCCCCGTCACTCACCCCTGCCTCACCCCCGTCACTCACCCCTGCCTCACCCCGTCACTCGCCCCTGCCTCACCCCCGTCACTCACCCCTGCCTCACCCCCGTCACTCACCCCTGCCTCACCACATGTCAACCACCAAATGCGATAAAGAATGTGCTAAACAATTAACCTGTGAGGCAACAGGTAAAACAAGGCCTGTTGACGGGGTATAAAGAGCTTCACCTCACTCGTAGTCACTCATAGGTAAGTACTGTTATCTAAGCCATGCTAGGTAGGCAGTGATAGGTAAGGGTTGAGGTAGCACAGGAGTGTCGTGAGGTAACTCACAACCTGCCAGTAACCAGCCCACGGAAATGAAGAAAAATTTCGCTGCCTTTAACTTGAAGGAAAGATGGGGTGCATGTACTCACCTAATTGTGCTGCTGATGTGAGCCATGGTTCATGATGTGAGGTGCAGCTGTGAGATGAGTGACGGGGCTGAGGTACAGTGAGTCTCCGGTGTTGCACAGGTCACCACTGCAATACTTTCTGCCCTCACTGGTTGCAACACTTGACTTTCCTTGGCAGATAAGCGCGCCGCTCAACACAGTGTTGCGCCTCGTTGCTGCTCCCTACACTCAGCCCATCCTCATCAACACTGTAAGTGTGGTGGTGATGGTAGAGAGGAGGTGTAGAGGTGTGGTGGTGGTACACCCAAATCCTCCCTAAAGGATCTGGGTGTACTCATGTAGGAAGACCTTACCTTTAAAGAACACAATAAAGTAGCCGTCACAACTGCAAGAAAAATGGCAGGTTGGATAACAAGAACCTTTCACACTAGAGATGCTATACCGATGATGATACTCTTCAAGACGCTTGTGCTCTCTTAGAGTGGAGTACTGCTGCACAATGACAGCCCCTTTCAAAGCTGGAGAAATTGCTGACCTGGAGAGCGTGCAGAGAGCCTTTACTGCTAGAATCCACTCAGTAAAACATTTAAACTATTGGGACAGACTACAGAGCCTAAATCTGTATTCGCTTGAGCGCAGGCGGGAGAGATACATAATAATTTACACGTGGAAAATAATAGAAGGGCTGGTCCCAAACCTGCACACAGAAATAGTACCACATGAGACCAGAAGACATGGCAGGATGTGCAGAATACCCCCGTTGAAAAGCAGAAGTGCAACAGGTACTCTGAGAGAGAACTATCAACATCAGAGGCCCGAGACTGTTCAACACGCTTCCACTACACATAAGGGACATAACTGGCTGAACCTCACAGTGTTCAAGAGAGAACTGGATAAACACCTCCAAAGGATGTCAGTATGACATCCTGCCATACTGATGACAAAATATGACGCACCTCATACGTCAGGCTGCGAGCAGCTGCGTCCAACAGCCTGGTTGACCAGTCCAGCAACGAGGAGGCCTGGTCGACGACCGGGCCGCGGGGACCCTAAGCCCCGGAAACATCTCAAGGTAACTTCAAGGTATGGCAGGGAGGTGGTGTAGAGGTGTGAGGGTGTTGTGGTGAAGGTAGGGTGACAGGCTGGTGAGAGGGGAGGGTGTGCTGAAGGGTGAGTGTTGTGTAAGGCAGGAAAATATCAAAAGAGAGTAAAGCTGGCGTATGCCGTGAGGGTGTAGGGTGCTGGGTGTAGGGTGCTGGGTGTAGGGTGTAGAGTGTAGGGTAATGTGTTAGTAAGGGGTTGGGGGTAGGAGTGGGTTAAGGTGTAAGGGTGGAGGGTGTGGGGTTAGGGTGGGGGTGTGAGTGTGGACTCCCCGACCCTCTCCCCCCCCCCCTCCACCACACCTCAGGACGGACGTTGACCTGTCCTGCTCACTCACAACCACGTACCTGAACCTCACCCTGGCCGCCTGGTGAACCTCACCCTGGCCGCCTGGTGAGCCTCACCCTGGCCGCCTGGTGAGCCTCACCCTGGCCGCCTGGTGAGCCTCACCCTGGCCGCCTGGTGAGCCTCACCCTGGCCGCCTGGTGAGCCTCACCCTGGCCGCCTGGTGAGTCTCACCCTGGCCGCCTGGTGAGCCTCACCCTGGCCGCCTGGTGAGGCACACCAAGCGGCCATGTGCCTGGTGTGATGTACTCACCTAGTTGTGTTTGCGGGGGTTGAGCTCTGGCTCTTTGGTCCCGCCTCTCAACCATCAATCAACAGGTGTACAGGTTCCTGAGCCTATTGGGCTCTATCATATCTACACTTGAAACTGTGTATGGAGTCAGCCTCCACCACATCACTTCCTAATGCATTCCATTTGTCAACCACTCTGACACTAAAAAAGATCTTTCTAATATCTCTGTGGCTCATTTGGGCACTCAGTTTCCACCTGAGTCCCCTTGTGCGTGTGCCCCTTGTGTTAAATAGCCTGTCTTTATCTACCCTATCAATTCCCTTCAGAATCTTGAATGTGGTGATCATGTCCCCCCCTAACTCTTCTGTCTTCCAGCGAAGTGAGGTTTAATTCCCGAAGTCTCTCCTCGTAGCTCATACCTCTCAGCTCGGGTACTAGTCTGGTGGCAAACCTTTGAACCTTTTCCAGTTTAGTCTTATCCTTGACTAGATATGGACTCCATGCTGGGGCTGCATACTCCAGGATTGGCCTGACATATGTGGTATACAAAGTTCTGAATGATTCTTTACCCAAGTTTCTGAATGCCGTTCGTATGTTGGCCAGCCTGGCATATGCCGCTGATGTTATCCTCTTGATATGTGCTGCAGGAGACAGGTCTGGCGTGATATCAACCCCCAAGTCTTTTTCTTTCTCTGACTCCTGAAGAATTTCCTCTCCCAAATGATATCTTGTATTTGGCCTCCTGCTCCCTACACCTATTTTTATTACATTACATTTGGTTGGGTTATACTCTAACAACCATTTGTTCGACCATTCCGCATTCCGACCATGTGTTGATGTGCTGAGTCCGGGCCCTTGGGAAGGGGGGGGGGGGCAGTGGTACCCCAGATAGGAATTCTTTTACCATGTCGTGGTACAGTCGACTAGAGCGCACCTGGGAACACCCAGCGCATAGCTTCGAACCCTCATCACGGCTCCTGTGGAATTTGTTCATTGACATATCACGTTAATGTGATTTCTGTGTGTACCATAACCTATGTTGTATAGAATTGTCAGTCGTTGTTGCTCTCGTTGCTGGCTGTTGCTGCCGTTGCCAGTGCCTCTTGGCTCCGCGGCGTGCCCCTAGCTTGAGGCAGTGTTGCTTGGTGTGTAGTGAAGCATTGCTGGAGGTTGTGTGAGGCAGTCACCACCTCCCCGACCCTTGTCCCCCCCGTGCTACACTGTCTGCTGGGTGTCCCGTCTCCCTACACTGTCTGCTGGGTGTCCCGTCTCCCTACACTGTCTGCTGGGTGTCCCGTCTCCCTACACTGTCTGCTGGGTGTCCCGTCTCCCTACACTGTCTGAGGGGTGTCCCGTCTCCCTACACTGTCTGCTGGGTGTCCCGTCTCCCTACACTGTATGCTGGGTGTCCCGTCTCCCTACACTGTCTGCGGGGTGTCCCGTCTCCCTACACTGTCTGCTGGGTGTCCCGTCTCCCTACACTGTATGCTGGGTGTCCCGTCTCCCTACACTGTCTGCGGGGTGTCCCGTCTCCCTACACTGTCTGCGGGGTGTCCCGTCTCCCTACACTGTCTGCGGGGTGTCCCGTCTCCCTACACTGTCTGCTGGGTGTCCCGTCTCCCTACACTGTCTGCTGGGTGTCCCGTCTCCCTACACTGTCTGCGGGGTGTCCCGTCTCCCTACACTGTCTGCTGGGTGTCCCGTCTCCCTACACTGTCTGCGGGGTGTCCCGTCTCCCTACACTGTCTGCTGGGTGTCCCGTCTCCCTACACTGTCTGCGGGGTGTCCCGTCTCCCTACACTGTCTGCGGGGTGACACGTCTCCCTACACTGTCTGCGGGGTGTCCCGTCTCCCTACACTGTCTGCTGGGTGTCCCGTCTCCCTACACTGTCTGCTGGGTGTCCCGTCTCCCTACACTGTCTGCTGGGTGTCCCGTCTCCCTACACTGTCTGCGGGGTGTCCCGTCTCCCTACACTGTCTGCGGGGTGTCCCGTCTCCCTACACTGTCTGCTGGGTGTCCCGTCTCCCTACACTGTCTGCTGGGTGTCCCGTCTCCCTACACTCTGCTGGGTGTCCCGTCTCCCTACACTGTCTGCTGGGTGTCCCGTCTCCCTACACTGTCTGCTGGGTGTCCCGTCTCCCTACACTGTCTGCGGGGTGTCCCGTCTCCCTACACTGTCTGCTGGGTGTCCCGTCTCCCTACACTGTCTGCGTGGTGTCCCGTCTCCCTACACTGTCTGCTGGGTGACACGTCTCCCTACACTGTCTGCTGGGTGACACGTCTCCCTACACTGTCTGCTGGGTGACACGTCTCCCTACACTGTCTGCGGGGTGTCCCTAGCGTGGCTGGCCAAGCTGGCCGGCTTGGGTCATGTAAATGACTTTTAACTGTGAAGTGATAGTTGGAGGCCCTCACATGGAGGCTAGTTGGAGGGCCTCACCTGTCTCCCTGGGGCGCCTTGT
Organism: Procambarus clarkii; assembly: GCF_040958095.1. Taxonomy (NCBI): domain Eukaryota; kingdom Metazoa; phylum Arthropoda; class Malacostraca; order Decapoda; family Cambaridae; genus Procambarus; species Procambarus clarkii. The sequence goes on from NC_091171.1 coordinate 48,955,352, forward strand.
TCCCTCCCCGGGTGTTGGTGAGCTTGTTCCTGGCCTGGTCGTTACGCTCTAATGACCATTACCTTACTGGTGCTAGGAGACTACTTCATCAGGTGGTGCTGCCTCCGCTCAGGTGGGGGGGGGGGGTGACTTGTACACACCTCCCATATGTGTACTCACACACCTGCCTCCGCTCAGGTGGGGGGGGGGGCTGGTACAAACCTCCCATATGTGTACTCAGACACCTGCCTCATGTGTCAGTACTTGTCAGCCCCACTAATTATTAATTAATTACGTATTAAGCAAGAGGGGGGCGGCGCCCCTCCCTGGTCACTGCTCACTACTCTCCCCGGTGCTGACCTGGCAAGACTCCAGCTCTCGGTCCTCGCCTTCATGGCCCCCACAAAGCCACGTGTGTCAACCAAATGTAGTCAATATATAAGTAAAATAACTGCTTCTGTTTCTCTGCAATATTCTGATATACAATACTTGTTCAGTGGTGACGTCCTCTGGTGACGTCCTCAGTGGTGACGTTCTCAGTGGTGACGTCCTCTGGTGATGTCCTCTGGTGACGTCCTCTGGTGACGTCCTCAGTGGTGACGTTCTCAGTGGTGACGTCCTCAGTGGTGACGTTCTCTGGTGACGTCCTCTGGTGACGTCCTCAGTGGTGACGTCCTCTGGTGATGTCCTCAGTGGTGACGTCCTCAGTGGTGACGTCCTCTGGTGATGTCCTCAGTGGTGACGTCCTCAGTGGTGACGTCCTCAGTGGTGACGTCCTCAGCGGTGACGTCCTCAGTGGTGACGTCCTCTTGTGATGTCCTCAGTGGTGACGTCCTCAGTGGTGACGTCCTCAGTGGTGACGTCCTCTGGTGATGTCCTCAGTGGTGACGTCCTCAGTGGTGACGTCCTCAGTGGTGACGTCCTCTGGTGATGTCCTCAGTGGTGACGTCCTCAGTGGTGACGTCCTCTGGTGATGTCCTCAGTGGTGACGTCCTCAGTGGTGACGTCCTCAGTGGTGACGTCCTCTGGTGATGTCCTCAGTGGTGACGTCCTCAGTGGTGACGTCCTCAGTGGTGACCTCCTCTGGTGATGTCCTCAGTGGTGATGTCCTCAGTGGTGACGTCCTCTGGTGATGTCCTCAGTGGTGATGTCCTCAGTGATGACGTCCTCAGCGGTGACGTCCTCAGTGGTGACGTCCTCTGGTGATGTCCTCAGTGGTGACGTCCTCTGGTGATGTCCTCAGTGGTGACGTTCTCAGTGGTGACGTCCTCTGGTGATGTCCTCAGTGGTGACGTCCTCTGGTGATGTCCTCAGTGGTGACGTCCTCTGGTGATGTCCTCAGTGGTGACGTCCTCAGTGGTGACGTCCTCAGCGGTGACGTTCTCAGTGGTGACGTCCTCAGTGGTGACGTCCTCAGTGGTGACCTCCTCTGGTGATGTCCTCAGTGGTGATGTCCTCAGTGGTGACGTCCTCTGGTGATGTCCTCAGTGGTGATGTCCTCAGTGATGACGTCCTCAGCGGTGACGTCCTCAGTGGTGACGTCCTCTGGTGATGTCCTCAGTGGTGACGTCCTCTGGTGATGTCCTCAGTGGTGACGTTCTCAGTGGTGACGTCCTCTGGTGATGTCCTCAGTGGTGACGTCCTCTGGTGATGTCCTCAGTGGTGACGTCCTCTGGTGATGTCCTCGGTGGTGACGTCCTCAGTGGTGACGTCCTCAGCGGTGACGTTCTCAGTGGTGACGTCCTCTGGTGATGTCCTCAGTGGTGACGTCCTCAGTGGTGACGTCCTCAGTGGTGACGTCCTCAGTGGTGACGTCCTCAGCGGTGACGTCCTCAGTGGTGACGTCCTCTTGTGATGTCCTCAGTGGTGACGTCCTCAGTGGTGACGTCCTCAGTGGTGACGTCCTCTGGTGATGTCCTCAGTGGTGACGTCCTCAGTGGTGACGTCCTCTGGTTATGTCCTCTGGTGATATCCTCAGCGGTGACGTCCTCAGTGGTGACGTCCTCAGCTGTGACGTCCTCAGTGGTGACGTCCTCTTGTGATGTCCTCAGTGGTGACGTCCTCAGTGGTGACGTCCTCAGTGGTGACGTCCTCTGGTGATGTCCTCAGTGGTGACGTCCTCAGCGGTGACGTCCTCAGTGGTGACGTCCTCTGGTGATGTCCTCAGTGGTGACGTTCTCAGTGGTGACGTCCTCAGTGGTGACGTTCTCTGGTGACGTCCTCTGGTGACGTCCTCAGTGGTGACGTCCTCAGTGGTGACGTCCTCTGGTGATGTCCTCAGTGGTGACGTCCTCAGTGGTGACGTCCTCTGGTGATGTCCTCAGTGGTGACGTCCTCAGTGGTGACGTCCTCTGGTGATGTCCTCAGTGGTGACGTCCTAAGTGGTGACGTCCTCAGTGGTGACGTCCTCTGGTGATGTCCTCAGTGGTGACGTCCTCAGTGGTGACGTCCTCAGTGGTGACCTCCTCTGGTGATGTCCTCAGTGGTGATGTCCTCAGTGGTGACGTCCTCTGGTGATGTCCTCAGTGGTGATGTCCTCAGTGATGACGTCCTCAGCGGTGACGTCCTCAGTGGTGACGTCCTCTGGTGATGTCCTCAGTGGTGACGTCCTCTGGTGATGTCCTCAGTGGTGACGTTCTCAGTGGTGACGTCCTCTGGTGATGTCCTCAGTGGTGACGTCCTCTGGTGATGTCCTCAGTGGTGACGTCCTCTGGTGATGTCCTCAGTGGTGACGTCCTCAGTGGTGACGTCCTCAGCGGTGACGTTCTCAGTGGTGACGTCCTCTGGTGATGTCCTCAGTGGTGACGTCCTCAGTTGTGACGTCCTCAGTGGTGTCGTCCTCAGTGGTGACGTCCTCTGGTGATGTCCTCAGTGGTGACGTCCTCTGGTGATGTCCTCAGTGGTGATGTCCTCTGGTGATGTCCTCAGTGCTGACGTCCTCAGTGGTGACGTCCTCTGGTGATGTCTTCAGTGGTGACGTCCTCAGTGGTGACGTCCTCAGTGGTGACGTCCTCAGTGGTGACGTCCTCAGCGGTGACGTCCTCAGTGGTGACGTCCTCAGCGGTGACGTCCTCAGTGGTGACGCCCTCAGTGGTGACGTCCTCAGTGGTGACGTCCTCAGTGGTGACGTCCTCAGCGGTGACGTCCTCAGTGGTGACGTCCTCAGCGGTGACGTCCTCAGTGGTGACGTCCTCAGCGGTGATGTCCTCAGTGGTGATGTCCTCAGTGATGACGTCCTCAGCGGTGACGTCCTCAGTGGTGACGTCCTCTGGTGATGTCCTCAGTGGTGACGTCCTCTGGTGACGTCCTCAGTGGTGACGTCCTCAGCTCCTCAGCAGTGACGTCCTCAGTGGTGACGTCCTCAGTGGTGACGTCCTCAGCGGTGACGTCCTCAGCGGTGACGTCCTCAGTGGTGATGTCCTCAGTGGTGACGTCCTCTGGTGACGTCCTCAGTGGTGACGTCCTCAGCTCCTCAGCAGTGACGTCCTCAGTGGTGACGTCCTCAGTGGTGACGTCCTCAGCGGTGACGTCCTCAGTGGTGACGTCCTCAGTGGTGACGTCCTCAGTGATCACCACCACCATTCATCAGTACTAACAACAAGTACGACAATGACAAGAACAAGTAGAACAAGAACAGCAGCAACACCTGGATGTCCGCTCCAGTTGTGAACAAAGGTGGGGGGGGGAGGGGGGGGGACACTTGGAATGAGTGTTATGAGTCCCAGAGGATAAGTTGTGAGTGTCTCGTGTATGCTATACACACACACACACATGTATGCTATACACACACACACATGTATGCTACACACACACATGTATGCTATACACACACATGTATGCTACACACAAACATGTATGCTATACACACACACATGTATGCTACACACACACACATGTATGCTACACACACACACACACATGTATGCTATACACACACATGTATGCTACACACACACATGTATGCTATACACACACACATGTATGCTACACACACACATGTATGCTATACACACACATGTATGCTATACACACACACATGTATGCTACACACACACATGTATGCTATACACACACATGTATGCTACACACACACATGTATGCTACACACACATGTATGCTATACACACACATGTATGCTATACACACACATGTATGCTACACACACACATGTATGCTACACACACACATGTATGCTACACACACATGTATGCTATACACACACATGTATGCTATACACACACATGTATGCTACACACACACATGTATGCTATACACACACATGTATGCTATACACACACATGTATGCTATACACACACATGTATGCTATACACACACACATGTATGCTACACACACACATGTATGCTATACATACACACATGTATGCTACACACACACATGTATGCTATACACACACACATGTATGCTACACACACACATGTATGCTATACACACACATGTATGCTATACACACACACATGTATGCTATACACACACATGTATGCTACACACACACATGTATGCTATACACACACATGTATGCTACACACACACATGTATGCTATACACACACATGTATGCTATACACACACACATGTATGCTATACACACACATGTATGCTATACACATACAAATGTATGCTATACACACACATGTATGCTATACACACATGTATGCTATACACACACCTACATGTATGCTATATACACACACATGTATGCTATACACACACACATGTATGCTACACACACACATGTATGCTATACACACATGTATGCTATACACACACACGTATGCTATACACACACATGTATGCTACACACACACATGTATGCTATACACACACATGTATGCTATACACACACACATGTATGCTATACACACACAGATGTATGCTATACACACACACATGTATGCTATACACACACATGTATGCTATACACACACATGTATGCTACACACACACATGTATGCTATACACACACATGTATGCTATACACACACATATATGCTATACACACATGTATGCTATACACACACATGTATGCTATACACACAGATGTATGCTATACACACACAGATGTATGCTATACACACAGATGTATGCTATACACACAGATGTATGCTATACACACACAGATGTATGCTATACACACACATGTATGCTATACACACACATGTATGCTATACACACACATGTATGCTACACACACACATGTATGCTATACACACATGTATGCTATACACACACATGTATGCTATACACACATGTATGCTATACACACACATGTATGCTATACACACACATGTATGCTATACACACACAGATGTATGCTATACACACACAGATGTATGCTATACACACACAGATGTATGCTATACACACAGATGTATGCTATACACACAGATGTATGCTATACACACAGATGTATGCTATACACACACAGATGTATGCTATACACACACATGTATGCTACACACACACATGTATGCTACACACACACATGTATGCTATACACATACACATGTATGCTATACACACACATGTATGCTATACACACACATGTATGCTATACACACACGCACATGTATGCTATATACACACACATGTATGCTATACACACACACATGTATGCTATACACACACATGTATGCTATACACACACACGCATGTATGCTATACACACACATGTATGCTACACACACACACATGTATGCTACACACACACATGTATGCTACACACACACACACATGTATGCTACACACACACACATGTATGCTACACACACACACATGTATGCAATACACACACACACACATATATGCTATATACACACACATGTATGCTATACACACACATGTATGCTATATACACACATGTATGCTATATACACACACGTATGCTATACACACACATGTATGCTACACACACATGTATGCTACACACACACATGTATGCTACACACACACATGTATGCTACACACACACACGTATGCTACACACACACACATGTATGCTACACACACATGTATGCTATACACATACACATGTATGCTACACACACACACATGTATGCTATACACACACATGTATGCTATACACACACACATGTATGCTATACACATACACATGTATGCTACACACACACACATGTATGCTACACACACATGTATGCTATACACATACACATGTATGCTACACACACACACATGTATGCTATACACACACATGTATGCTATACACACACACATGTATGCTATACACATACACATGTATGCTACACACACACACATGTATGCTACACACACACACACACACACATGTATGCTACACACACACATGTATGCTACACACACACACACACACACATGTATGCTACACACACACATGTATGCTACACACACACACACACACACATGTATGCTACACACACACATGTATGCTACACACACACATGTATGCTACACACACATGTATGCTATACACACACACACACATGTATGCTACACACACACATGTATGCTACACACACATGTATGCTATACACACACACACACACACATGTATGCTACACACACATGTATGCTATACACACACACACACACACACATGTATGCTACACACACACACACATGTATGCTATACACACACATGTATGCTACACACACACACATGTATGCTACACACACACACATGTATGCTATACACACATGTATGCTATACACACACACATGTATGCTATACACACACACATGTTTGCTACACACACACACATGTATGCTACACACACACACATGTATGCTCCACACATACACGTGTATGCTACACACACACACGTGTATGCTACACACACACATGTATGCTACACACACACATGTATGCTACACACACATGTGTATGCTATACACACACACGTGTATGCTACAGACACACACGTGTATGCTACACACACACACGTGTATGCTATACACACACACATGTATGCTCCACACCTTACCTTGAGGTTACCTTGAGGTGCTTCCGGGGCTTAGCGTCCCCGCGGCCCGGTCGTCGACCAGGCCTCCTGGTTGCCGGAGGCCACACACACACATGTATGCTACACACACGCACGTGTATGCTATACACACACACATGTATGCTATACACACACACATGTATGCTACACACACACACGTGTATGCTATACACACACACATGTATGCTCCACACACACACATGTATGCTACACACACACATGTATGCTATACACACACATGTATGCTACACACACACACATGTATGCTACACACACACACATGTATGCTACACACACACACATGTATGCTACACACACACACATGTATGCTACACACACAATGTATGCTACACACACACACATGTATGCTCCACACATACACGTGTATGCTACACACACACACGTGTATGCTACACACACACATGTATGCTACACACACACGTGTATGCTATACACACACACGTGTATGCTACACACACACACGTGTATGCTACACACACACACATGTATGCTCCACACACACACATGTATGCTACACACACATGTATGCTACACACACGCACGTGTATGCTATACACACACACATGTATGCTACACACACACACGTGTATGCTATACACACACACATGTATGCTCCACACACACATGTATGCTCCACACACACACATGTATGCTACACACACACATGTATGCTATACATACACATGTATGCTACACACACACCTTCACACTCAGGGTGTGCCGTAAGTGTGGTGTTGGACGTAATGACCAAAACTGTTCTTATTGTTTATTCTTTAATTACGTGCTTGAGGGGGGGGGGGCAGCAGTCAACCCCTCACACTACACTGTGGGGGCCAACCCGTTCTCGCACTTTCTTATAGTCAATATTGACTTATTTAATAAGTGCATATGTGACATACTAATTGATTGTAAATATTTTAGTTTACCTTTAAAAGCTTCATAGAAAACACCGACCTCACCTAACCTTCTTAGTATGTTAAGATAAGCATCTTATTGCTTCTTATTTACAATTATTACTTAACCTATCAACGGTATAGGTTAAGTAATAATTGTAATTAAAAAGCAATAAGATGCTTATCTTAACATACTAAGAAGGTTAGGTGAGGTCGGTGTTTTCTATGAAGCTTTTCAAGGTAAACTAAAATATTTACAATCAATTAGTATGTCACATATGCACTTATTATAAAGTCAATATTGACTGTAAGCAAGTGGGGGGCACCAGTCAGCCCCCACACCACACTGTGGGGGGGGGCACCAGTCAGCCCCCACACCACACTGTGGGGGGGGAGGCACCAGTCAGCCCCCACACCACACTGTGGGGGGGGGGGCACCAGTCAGCCCCCACACCACACTGTGGGGGGGGAGGCACCAGTCAGCCCCCACACCACACTGTGGGGGGGGGGCACCAGTCAGCCCCCACACCACACTGTGGGGGGGGAGGCACCAGTCAGCCCCCACACCACACTGTGGGGGGGCACCAGTCAGCCCCCACACCACACTGTGGGGGGGGGGCACCAGTCAGCCCCCACACCACACTGTGGGGGGGGGAGGCACCAGTCAGCCCCCACACCACACTGTGGGGGGGGGGCACCAGTCAGCCCCCACACCACACTGTGGGGGGGGCACCAGTCAGCCCCCACACCACACTGTGGGGGGGGGGGGCACCAGTCAGCCCCCACACCACACTGTGGGGGGGGAGGCACCAGTCAGCCCCCACACCACACTGTGGGGGGGGGGCACCAGTCAGCCCCCACACCACACTGTGGGGGGGGAGGCACCAGTCAGCCCCCACACCACACTGTGGGGGGGGGGAGGCACCAGTCAGCCCCCACACCACACTGTGTGGGGGGGGGGCACCAGTCAGCCCCCACACCACACTGTGGGGGGGGGGCACCAGTCAGCCCCCACACCACACTGTGGGGGGGGGAGGCACCAGTCAGCCCCCACACCACACTGTGGGGGGGGAGGCACCAGTCAGCCCCCACACCACACTGTGGGGGGGGGGCACCAGTCAGCCCCCACACCACACTGTGGGGGGGGGCACCAGTCAGCCCCCACACCACACTGTGGGGGGGGGGGCACCAGTCAGCCCCCACACCACACTGTGGGGGGGGGGCACCAGTCAGCCCCCACACCACACTGTGGGGGGGGCACCAGTCAGCCCCCACACCACACTGTGGGGGGGGGGGCACCAGTCAGCCCCCACACCACACTGTGGGGGGGGGGGGCACCAGTCAGCCCCCACACCACACTGTGGGGGGGGCACCAGTCAGCCCCCACACCACACTGTGGGGGGGGGCACCAGTCAGCCCCCACACCACACTGTGGGGGGGGGGCACCAGTCAGCCCCCACACCACACTGTGGGGGGGGGGGCACCAGTCAGCCCCCACACCACACTGTGGGGGGGGGCACCAGTCAGCCCCCACACCACACTGTGGGGGGGGGGCACCAGTCAGCCCCCACACCACACTGTGGGGGGGGGGGCACCAGTCAGCCCCCACACCACACTGTGGGGGGGGGGGGCACCAGTCAGCCCTCCGTCAACAATTGGGTGGTTAAGGGTACCAGACGAGGCGTCACAACCCAACCAACCCACCTAACCTTCCTCACTCAAGCGTCAGTATTTTACTGCATTTTGTAATTAGAGTATTAGTAACTCGTTACTGTACTGTATAGTACCAGTAACTCGTTACTCTATTGTAGAGTATTAGTAACTCGTTACTGTACTGTATAGTACCAGTAACTCGTTACTCTATTGTAGAGTATTAGTAACTCGTTACTGTACTGTATAGTACCAGTAACTCGTTACTCTATTGTAGAGTATTAGTAACTCGTTACTGTACTGTATAGTACCAGTAACTCGTTACTCTATTGTAGAGTATCAGTAACTCGTTACTGTACTGTATAGTACCAGTAACTCGTTACTCTATTGTAGAGTATTAGTAACTCGTTACTGTACTGTATAGTACCAGTAACTCGTTACTCTATTGTAGAGTATCAGTAACTCGTTACTGTACTGTATAGTACCAGTAACTCGTTACTCTATTGTAGAGTATTAGTAACTCGTTACTGTACTGTATAGTACCAGTAACTCGTTACTCTATTGTAGAGTATTAGTAACTCGTTACTGTACTGTATAGTACCAGTAACTCGTTACTCTATTGTAGAGTATTAGTAACTCGTTACTGTACTGTATAGTACCAGTAACTCGTTACTCTATTGTAGAGTATTAGTAACTCGTTACTGTACTGTATAGTACCAGTAACTCGTTACTCTATTGTAGAGTATTAGTAACTCGTTACTGTACTGTATAGTACCAGTATCTCGTTACTCTATTGTAGAGTATTAGTAACTCGTTACTGTACTGTATAGTACCAGTATCTCGTTACTCTATTGTAGAGTATTAGTAACTCGTTACTGTACTGTATAGTACCAGTATCTCGTTACTCTATTGTAGAGTATTAGTAACTCGTTACTGTACTGTATAGTACCAGTATCTCGTTACTCTATTGTAGAGTATTAGTAACTCGTTACTGTACTGTATAGTACCAGTATCTCGTTACTCTATTGTAGAGTATTAGTAACTCGTTACTGTACTGTATAGTACCAGTATCTCGTTACTCTATTGTAGAGTATTAGTAACTCGTTACTGTACTGTATAGTACCAGTATCTCGTTACTCTATTGTAGAGTATTAGTAACTCGTTACTGTACTGTATAGTACCAGTATCTCGTTACTCTATTGTAGAGTATTAGTAACTCGTTACTGTACTGTATAGTACCAGTATCTCGTTACTCTATTGTAGAGTATCAGTAACTCGTTACTGTACTGTATAGTACCAGTATCTCGTTACTCTATTGTAGAGTATTAGTAACTCGTTACTGTACTGTATAGTACCAGTATCTCGTTACTCTATTGTAGAGTATTAGTAACTCGTTACTGTACTGTATAGTACCAGTATCTCGTTACTCTATTGTAGAGTATCAGTAACTCGTTACTGTACTGTATAGTACCAGTATCTCGTTACTCTATTGTAGAGTATCAGTAACTCGTTACTGTACTGTATAGTACCAGTATCTCGTTACTCTATTGTAGAGTATTAGTAACTCGTTACTGTACTGTAGAGTACCAGTAACACGTTACTGGTACTGTAGAGTACCAGTAACACGTTACTGGTACTGTAGAGTACCAGTAACTCGTTACTCTCCTGTAGAGTACCAGTAACTCGTTACTGTACTGTAGAGTACCAGTAACACGTTACTGGTACTGTAGAGTACCAGTAACACGTTACTGGTACTGTAGAGTACCAGTAACTCGTTACTCTCCTGTAGAGTACCAGTAACTCGTTACTCTCCTGTAGAGTACCAGTAACTCGTTACTGTAGAGTACCAGTAACTCGTTACTCTCCTGTAGAGTACCAGTAACTCGTTACTGTAGAGTACCAGTAACTCGTTACTCTCCTGTAGAGTACCAGTAACTCGTTACTGTACTGTATAGTACCAGTAACACGTTACTGGTACTGTATAGTACCAGTATCTCGTTACTGTACTGTATAGTACCAGTATCTCGTTACTCTATTGTAGAGTATCAGTAACTCGTTACTGTACTGTATAGTACCAGTAACACGTTACTGGTACTGTAGAGTACCAGTAACTCGTTACTCTCCTGTAGAGTACCAGTAACTCGTTACTCTCCTGTAGAGTACCAGTATCTCGTTACTCTATTGTAGAGTATCAGTAACTCGTTACTGTACTGTATAGTACCAGTATCTCGTTACTCTATTGTAGAGTATCAGTAACTCGTTACTGTACTGTAGAGTACCAGTAACTCGTTACTGTACTGTATAGTACCAGTATCTCGTTACTCTATTGTAGAGTATCAGTAACTCGTTACTGTACTGTAGAGTACCAGTAACACGTTACTGGTACTGAAGAGTACCAGTAACTCGTTAATCTCCTGTAGAGTACCAGTAACTCGTTACTCTCCTGTAGAGTACCAGTAACTCGTTACTGTAGAGTACCAGTAACTCGTTACTCTACTGTAGAGTACCAGTAACTCGTTACTCTACTGTAGAGTATCAGTAACTCGTTACTGTACTGTAGAGTACCAGTAACTCGTTACTGTACTGTAGAGTACCAGTAACTCGTTACTGTAGAGTACCAGTAACTCGTTACTCTACTGTAGAGTACCAGTAACTCGTTACTCTACTGTAGAGTATCAGTAACTCGTTACTGTACTGTAGAGTACCAGTAACGAGTTACTGTACTGTAGAGTACCAGTAACTCGTTACTGTAGAGTACCAGTAACTCGTTACTGTACTGTAGAGTACCAGTAACTCGTTACTGTAGAGTACCAGTAACTCGTTACTGGTACTGTAGAGTACCAGTAACTCGTTACTCTCCTGTAGAGTACCAGTAACTCGTTACTGTACTGTAGAGTACCAGTAACTCGTTACTGTAGAGTACCAGTAACTCGTTACTCTACTGTAGAGTACCAGTAACTCGTTACTCTACTGTAGAGTACCAGTAACTCGTTACTGTACTGTAGAGTACCAGTAACTCGTTACTGTACTGTAGAGTACCAGTAACTCGTTACTGTAGAGTACCAGTAACTCGTTACTGTACTGTAGAGTACCAGTAACTCGTTACTGTAGAGTACCAGTAACTCGTTACTGGTACTGTAGAGTACCAGTAACTCGTTTCCGTAACATCAGTATGAGATATTAGTGTGTAATGTTGTGGTTGTCTCGTGTTTATATATTGTCACAACATTACTCGTCTTCCAGCGGACTGAAACTTGTCCTTTTCGAAGGCCAACATTAGTGATATAAGAAGGAGAGTGCCGGGTGCTGCGGACGGCTCCTGTAGTGTCCAGGGTGGTGGTGTTGTGTCCGCTCCTACAGCTGTCCGCACAACCGCTTCCTCTAAGTGTCAGGTTATCTTGAGGTTATCTTCAGATGATTTCGGGGCTTTTAGTGTCCCCGCGGCCCGGTCCTGTCTCCTTCATTTTTTTAGTGTCTGCATATCAGAGTTTTTCTGATGGTGTCCATTCATTGACGGCTGTTGGTGAAGTGTTAAGTTCCAGCTTGAAGACTTCCTGCAAGTTTTGGGTTAGTTTTGTGTTGACTTGTTCATCATTCTCCGTGTGATGAGTGGTTGTTCACAGTCACCTTTCCCCCCCCCTCCATACCAACCACTTGGGCTGGACGGTAGAGCGACGGTCTCGCTTTGTGCAGGTCGGCGTTCAATCCCCGACCGTCCAAGTGGTTGGGCACCATTCCTTCTCCCCGTCCCATCCCAAACCCTTATCCTGATCCCTTCCAAGTGCTATATAGTCATAATGGCTTGGTGTTTTCCCCTGATAGTTCAATTCAATTCAATTACCCCCCCCTCCCTCCTGGTGTGGGTTTGGAACTCTCGGATGCTCTCATTCTCCTCCATCTTCTCTTTCACTTCCCTATTTTGTTCTCGCTCCCTTTAGTTCCTTCTGTTCTTCAGTGCTTTTTTGTTTGCTGCTTTCCTTTGCTTGCTTCTTGTGTTTGCCTCCAGACTGTGTTGATCCGCGAGCTGTTGCTCCTCTGTGTTCCCTTAACCCTCTGTGACGATGTGAGTCTTGCTTCAGTGTCTTAGAGTGTGCTCCTTACACAGTCCAACCATTGTGGTGATTTTCCTCTGAGTAATCTTCCCCCATGCCATCCCCTCCACGAGTTATCTGACCTGGTATTACCACCCTTCCGGTATTCTCCCCCCCTCCCCCCTACCTCCCCCTCTCCCCATCCCCTACCTCCCCCTCCCCCCTACCTCCCCCTCTCCCCATCCCCTACCTCCCCCTCCCCCCCCCTTGTATGGCCACCATTGTCACAGTATTGAAGACTAACTCACAGTGGTCGCAGTATCTTATTGACATTTCATGGTCAATATTTCCATTGTCCGTGACACTGTGATGACCACCACCAGCCCGGCGGGTTGGTCACTATACCACCGCCTTATGTGTGCTCTCTCACCTATGTGTGCCCTCAGAATCGAGTTTCAGATCTTGGTCCCCGCCTTTCCGGCAGTCGGTTATCCAACGCAATGACTCCTGACAGGTTTCCCTATCATGTCTTGTTTTAAAATTATTAACGAAGGTTGCTTCTACAAGCTGCTCATTTAGATCATTCCATTTCCCACAACTCTTACGCTACAAGACGACCGTCCAACACATCAGTGACTCATCTGAGTGTCAAGCTGCCATATATCACCTCTTGTTCTCTTACTGTTCACTGTGAACATTTCTGATTTTTGCACTCTGTCAATTCCCCTAAATATTATATACCTCTATCATCTCTCTATCCTCGAGAAACAAATAAATTATAGAGATGTTAGAAAGGTTATCTTTCAGCGTCATATTTGTGGTGGAATATATTGAACTAATCGAGCAGGTTGTAGAGGCAAACACCATAGATAATTGTGAACTAATGATATGATAGGGAAACAGGTCAGTAGTCATTGCAGTAAACAAGTGGCGCAAGAAAGGCAGCAATAGGTGAGTGAGACAGAAGCGGGCGGGCGCTTACACAACACTACCCAGAAGGCTCGGGCCCACACGTCACACTAACTTTCTCCACACTTTTCTAGAAAGTCGGAGCTTTGTGGCACACTTAGGGTAGGCAGTGTCGGGTTTCCCTCCCCCCCCCCCTTCTCTCTCTCACACACACACACACACACACACACACTCTCTCTCTCTCTCTCTCTCTCTCTCTCTCTCTCTCTCTCTCTCTCTCTCTCTCTCTCTCTCTCTCTCTCTCTCTCTCTCTCTCTCTCTCTCTCTCTCTCTCTCTCTCTCTCTCTCTCTCTCTCTCTCTCTCTCTCTCTCTCTCTCTCTCTCTCTCTCTCTCTCTCTCTCTCTCTCTCTCTCTCTCTCTCTCTCTCTCTCTCTCTCTCTCTCTCTCTCTCTCTCTCTCTCTCTCATCTCTCTCTCTCTCTCTCTCTCTCTCTCTCTCTCTCTCTCTCTCTCTCTCTCTCTCTCTCTCTCTCTCTCTCTCTCTCTCTCTCTCTCTCTCTCTCTCTCTCTCTCTCTCTCTCTCTCTCTCTCTCTCTCTCTCTCTCTCTCTCTCTCTCTCTCTCTCTCTCTCTCTCTCTCTCTCTCTCTCTCTCTCTCTCTCTCTCTCTCTCTCTCTCTCTCTCTCTCTCTCTCTCTCTCTCTCTCTCTCTCTCTCTCTCTCTCTCTCTCTCTCTCTCTCTCTCTCTCTCTCTCCTCTCTCTCTCTCTCTCTCTCTCTCTCTCTCTCTCTCTCTCTCTCTCTCTCTCTCTCTCTCTCTCTCTCTCTCTCTCTCTCTCTCTCTCTCTCTCTCTCTCTCTCTCTCTCTCTCTCTCTCTCTCTCTCTCTCTCTCTCTCTCTCTCTCTCTCTCTCTCTCTCTCTCTCTCTCTCTCTCTCTCTCTCTCTCTCTCTCTCTCTCTCTCTCTCTCTCTCTCTCTCTCTCTCTCTCTCTCTCTCTCTCTCTCTCTCTCTCTCTCTCTCTCTCTCTCTCTCTCTCTCTCTCTCTCTCTCTCTCTCTCTCTCTCTCTCTCTCTCTCTCTCTCTCTCTCTCTCTCTCTCTCTCTCTCTCTCTCTCTCTCTCGCTCTCTCTCTCTCTTAGGGTAGGCAGGCACACACACACACACACAACTATTTGTACTTACTACTTGTGTCTGCCCAATTGTTTCCTCCTCCGCCGGGGATCAAACGCCGGGGATCTCCGGCAGCGAGAGGAATGAGCTACGAGGAAAGGCTAAAGGAGCTGAACCTCACGTCCCTGGAAAACAGAAGAGTAAGGGAAGACATGATAACCACCTACAAAATTCTCAGGGGAATTGACAGGGTGGACAAAGACAAACTCTTCAGCACGGGTGGGACACGAACAAGGGGACACAGGAGGAAACTTAGTACCCAGATGAGCCACAGGGACATTAGAAAGAATTTTTTCAGTGTCAGAGTAGTTAATAAATAAAATGCATTAGGCAGTGATGTGGTGGAGGCTGACTCCATACACAGTTTCAAGTGTAGATATGATAGAGCCCAGTAGGCTCAGGAATCTGTACATCAGTTGATTGACGGTTGAGAGGCGGGACCAAAGAGCCAGAGCTCAACCCCAGCAAGCACAACTAGGTGAGTACCAAGGAGTGAGAGTGAAAGTGATAGCAGCATTAACATGATAGCGGTAGCGGTATATATGGGCGTTATCATATACAAACACACACTTACATACTGGAAATATATAACGCCCTAGGCAGCTTCCTGTGTACTCACATAGTTGTGCTTGCGGGGGTTGAGCTCTGGCTCTTTTTCCCGCCTCTCAACTGTCAATCAACTGATGTACAGATTCCTGAGCCTACTGGGCTCTATCATATCTACACTTGAAACTGTGTATGGAGTCAGCCTCCACCACATCACTGCCTAATGCATTCCACCTGTTAACTACTCCCAACTTTCTCGCCTCCTGTTGTTTAAAGGCAATGACTACTGGCCCATTTCCCCTGTTATATCAACCTATCCTCCTGATAACACAGTACTTATTGTAACTATGTAGACGAGCCTACAAGTATCGACGTGATGGACAAATAGAAAGTAGAATTTGGTACTATTAATTTTTAAGTCTGGAGAGACTATAGGTAAAGACCAAGCTTAAATATTCTTAGGCTTAGTATAGCACATATATGTACTATATTACGCCTCCCCTTCAACCATGGAATTTTCCTCTAATATTTTCCTGAAGAGTGTCTTGAAGATTACAAAATCTGGGGATATTTTCCTGGTGCAGGAAATGTTCAGTGCGGCCCGAGTCGAGCAAGTTTGGTTTCTTCACACCAGATATAATACAGTTGAGGCGGGACCAAAGAGCCAAAGCTCAACCCCCGCAAGCACAATTAGGTGAGTACAGTTTTTTGTACATTTGTCTACAATGGTTGATATATGGTGTTGATTGTGTGGTGCAGGTGTGGGACCCCAGGGGGTTCAGGTGTGGGACTCCAGGGGGTTCAGGTGTGGGACCCCAGGGGGTTCAGGTGTGGGACCCCAGGGGGTGCAGGTGTGGGACCCCAGGGGGTACAGGTGTGGGACCCCAGGGGGTGCAGGTGTGGGACCCCAGGGGGTACAGGTGTGGGACCCCAGGGGGGGCGGAGATCGATGTCAGGAGTAGGGTTGAGGTCTGTGGCTGTCGATGTCAAAGAATTTGACAAAGATGTTTGTTGACTGGTGTTCTTACTCCACAATGGAACACTTGAAGGGTCTCAGACTCCCAGCCCCAGGAGCTCTTCTCTCTGAAGGCTCAAGCTATATCTGCTCTTTTGACCTGCCACATAGAGGCGATTTTTAACCATATTTTTCACTTTGCATTTGGCAGTGTTGCGCTCTCGGACCTCCGGGCATGAATGGCGCGTGTGTTATGGAAGGACGGTGTAGTATATACTTATACGCAGTGTAATCGCTGAGGCGCTGCACGGCCTGCAAAATAGTCACATTTTCAGCGGTTTTGTGATAGATTCTGAGGCTTCGCGGCCTTTGGGACGCTCTTAGAGCCGATTATGTAAGGTACTTGTGATTCTCACTAGAAGAGCCGGGAATTCTCAGGAATGGAACGAAACAGTTTGAGTGCGAGGCGGGTAGTGTGTGGTGGTGCCGTGGGCGGCGCTGGTGACTGTATATGGTAAACACCCTGTAGTAGCAGTGTCTCGTGTGGCACCCGTCCACCTCACCCGTCACCCGGAGGTGTGGGCTGACCCGTCACCCGGAGCTGTGGGGTGACCCGTCACCCGGAGGTGTGGGCTGACCCACCATCCGGAGGTGTGGGGTGACCCGCCACCCAGAGGTGTGGGGTGACCCGTCACCCGGAGGTGTGGGCTGACCCGTCACCCGGAGGTGTGGGCTGACCCGTCACCCGGAGGTGTGGGGTGACCCGTCACCCGGAGGTGTGGGCTGACCCACCATCCGGAGGTGTGGGGTGACCCGCCACCCAGAGGTGTGGGGTGACCCGTCACCCGGAGGTGTGGGCTGACCCGTCACCCGGAGGTGCGGGCTGACCCACCATCCGGAGGTGTGGGGTGACCCGCCACCCAGAGGTGTGGGGTGACCCGTCACCCGGAGGTGTGGGCTGACCCACCATCCGGAGGTGTGGGGTGACCCGTCACCCGGAGGTGTGGGCTGACCCACCATCCGGAGGTGTGGGGTGACCCGCCACCCAGAGGTGTGGGGTGACCCGTCACCCGGAGGTGTGGGCTGACCCGCCATCCGGAGGTGTGGGCTGACCCGTCACCCGGAGGTGTGGGCTGACCCACCATCCGGAGGTGTGGGGTGACCCGCCACCCAGAGGTGTGGGGTGACCCGTCACCCGGAGGTGTGGGCTGACCCACCATCCGGAGGTGTGGGGTGACCCGTCACCCGGAGGTGTGGGCTGACCCGTCACCCGGAGGTGTGGGCTGACCCGTCACCCGGAGGTGTGGGGTGACCCGTCACCCGGAGGTGTGGGCTGACCCGTCACCCGGAGGTGTGGGCTGACCCACCATCCGGAGGTGTGGGGTGACCCGTCACCCGGAGGTGTGGGGTGACCCGTCACCCGGAGGTGTGGGCTGACCCACCACCCGGAGGTCTGGGGTGACCCGTCACCCGGAGGTGTGGGGTGACCCGTCACCCGGAGGTGTGGGCTGACCCACCATCCGGAGGTGTGGGGTGACCCGTCACCCGGAGGTGTGGGGTGACCCGTCACCCGGAGGTGTGGGGTGTCCCGTCACCCGGAGGTGTGGGGTGACCCGTCACCCGGAGGTGTGGGCTGACCCACCATCCGGAGGTGTGGGGTGACCCGTCACCCGGAGGTGTGGGGTGACCCACCATCCGGAGGTGTGGGGTGACCCGCCACCCGGAGGTGTGGGGTGACCCGTCACCCGGAGGTGTGGGGTGACCCGTCACCCGGAGGTGTGGGCTGACCCACCAACCAGAGGTGTGGGCTGACCCACAGCGACAGGGTCTTGTAACGAGGCACTGTGACAACTGAGGGGCAGCAGCCGCCCACAGCACCACTGTGGTTGAAAGCGTCCCGCATCACAACCACTTATTAACGGAATACCAATTATTCTACAAGGATATTAGTGAGCCGAGGAGACAAGTGTGAGCGAGAGGAGAGCGGAGAGGACACAGTGTGTGTCGGGCAGCACGGTGCTGGGGGCCACCATGGCTCTCTATGGTCAACACTTCAACAAAGGCTCGTCGGTAGCAGGTAGGTGAGTGGTGGAGGGCTGGGGCGGGGCTCTACGACGCCCTCTGATGGGTGGTTGTTATGTCCCAGTCCAATGGCCTCCTGTATGGGTGGTACTTATAGTATAACAAACACGACCATAGTATATATGCCCACCTACAACGAAATTAGTGGTGTAGAGCTATGTTGGGCTATGTAGGGATGAAGTAGAGCTATGTAGGGGTGGTGTAGAGCTATGTTGGGCTATGTAGGGATGAAGTAGAGCTATGTTGAGCTATGTAGGGGTGGTGTAGAGCTTTGTTGGGATATGTTGGGATGATGTAGAGCTATGTAGGGGTGGTGTAGAGCCATGTAGAGCTATGCAGATAGTGCCGTACCTTGCTTGGCTGTATTCTTGAACATGTTGGGTGTATAGAGGTGATATTGAACTACCTCTCTACAGCCCACGTGGGGGGGGGGGTAATAGTCTTTGTTGATGTCCCATGAAAAATCTGTGCCCTCTGTAATCCTTTTTGCGCTACCACACACAGGAGTGCTGGGTGCACAATAAAGTAGCCGCCGGTGGTAAGGAAGGCGGGGGGGGGGGGGTCTGAGGGACTGAGCTCTGAGGGACTGAGCTCTGAGGGGCTGAGCTCTGAGGGACTGAGCTCTGAGGGGCTGAGCTCTGAGGGGCTGAGCTCTGAGGGACTGAGCTCTGAGGGACTGAGCTCTGAGGGGCTGAGTGGCAGGTAAGTAAAGAGATGCAAAGAAGAGGTTAGAGTCAGGCCGGAGGGGGCGGCTGAGGGTCTAGATGGGGAGGTTGGGGGGGCAGGGGAAGGGGGGGCTGAGGGACAGAGGGGGACAGAGTGAGGGGGAGAGATATAGAGGGGGAGGAGGGAGAGATGGAGAATACATCACATACGCTGACGATGTCACCCAAATAATATGCCAACCAGGACTATCAAAGCCGCTACTAGCCGACAAGACCAAGGCGGCAATTGAACTCATAAACAACTTTGAGAAGCAATGGAAAATTAGCACCAACAAACAAAAGTTTCAGATAATACACATTGCGAAAAGGAACCCGGACCCCATTATCTTGGACAACCGCCCAATCCAATATACGGAGGTCGGCAGAGTACTGGGACTCGTGATCAATAGAACAGGGATAAAAATTCACATAAGGGACCGACTAAACAAAGCCAAAGCAGCTTTAGGACAACTGAGGAGATTCCGAAGCCTCAGTACAAACATTCAGATCCACCTATATAAGGCTCTAGTTCGGCCGCATCTAGAGTATCCCCCAGTACCACTACACACCATAAAGAAAACTGTCATGCAGAAACTGCAAGCAGTACAAAATAAGGCGCTAAGGAGAGCAGCAAAACACCGTCCACCATATGATCAGACAATCCAGGAGCTCCATGAACTCCTGAACACACAGCCACTAAACATCAGACTACAGCACCAAGCCATCAGGGTGTTGAACACCATCGAAATGTTTAGAGGACCCAATGTTTGAAAGATTACTCCAAGATGAGACGCCCCGCTCCCACAGCTGGTGGCCCAAGATGGGACGCCCCGCTCCCACAGCTGGTGGCCCAAGATGAGACGCCCCTCTCCCACAGCTGGTGGTCCAAGATGAGACGCCCCGCTCCCACAGCTGGTGGCCCAAGATGAGACGCCCCACTCCCACAGCTGGTGGCCCAAGATGGGACGCCCCGCTCCCACAGCTGGTGGCCCAAGATGAGACGCCCCACTCCCACAGCTGGTTGCCCAAGAAGAGACGCCCCACTCCCACAGCTGGTGGCCCAAGATGAGACGCCCCTCTCCCACAGCTGGTGGCCCAAGATGAGACGCCCCGCTCCCACAGCTGGTGGCCCAAGAAGAGACGCCCCGCTCCCACAGCTGGTGGGGTTGTGTGGTGGGGGGTTCTGGGGTTGTGTGGTTAGGGGGGGGGGTGAGGAGATAATGTACTAGTGAGAGATCCCTCCGCGGGATCTCTCACTACCCCCCAGACACTCTACACTACCCCCAGACACTCTACACTACCCCCCAGACACTCTACACTACCCCCAGACACTCTACACTACCCCCAGACACTCTACACTACCCCCCAGACACTCTACACTACCCCCAGACACTCTACACTACCCCCCAGACACTCTACACTACCCCCAGACACTCTACACTACCCCCAGACACTCTACACTACCCCCAGACACTCTACACTACCCCCAGACACTCTACACTACCCCACAGACACTCTACACTACCCCCCAGACACTCTACACTACCCCCCAGACACTCTACACTACCCCCCAGACACTCTACACTACCCCCCAGACACTCTACACTACCCCCAGACACTCTACACTGCCCCCCAGACACTCTACACTACCCCCCAGACACTCTACACTACCCCCAGACACTCTACACTACCCCCAGACACTCTACACTACCCCCCAGACACTCTACACTACCCCCCAGACACTCTACACTACCCCCAGACACTCTACACTACCCCCAGACACTCTACACTACCCCTAGACACTCTACACTACCCTCCAGACAATCTACACTACCCCCAGACACTCTACACTACCCCCAGACACTCTACACTACCCCCAGACACTCTACACTACCCTCCAGACACTCTACACTACCCCCAGACACTCTACACTACCCCCCAGACACTCTACACTACCCCCCAGACACTCTACACTACCCCCCAGACACTCTACACTACTCTCCTATAATTAGAAAGCTAAGCACACACACACATAGTGTGGGAGGATTGTATAAGGCTCCGTCCTTCACCGCCACTCCCCCTTCCTGCCGCCTCCCTCCCGTCCTGGCCAATGACAACTCGGCCGTAAAGTTATAGCCACATATTATTGGCTGGCTGTCCCAGCTGCTGGCCAGTGGCGGGAGTGTTGTGTGGTGCTAGTGAAAGTGGCGGTGGATCTGTTCAACATTACACAGTAAATAACTCTATGCATGGAGCCGTGCTTGCTGTGTGTGTTTGTTTGTTTGTTTGTTTCCGTACAGGTCTGTTTTGGTCACCTGGCTTGTTAGTGTGTCTGTCTGTCTGTCTGTCTGTCTGTGTCTCTCTCTCTCCTATAATCATAGCAAATTATTAGTGGAGCGTCACTCCAAATTGGCACTTCCCAGCACAGTCACTTGGCACTTCCCACCACAGTCACTTGGCACTTCCCACCACAGTCACTTGGCACTTCCCACCACAGTCACTTGGCACTTCCCACCACAGTCACCTGGCACTTCCCACCACAGTCACCTGGCACTTCCCACCACAGTCACCTGGCACTTCCCACCAGTCACTGGCACTTCCCACCACAGTCACTGGCACTTCCCACCACAGTCACTGGCACTTCCCACCACAGTCACTGGCACTTCCCACCACAGTCACTTTCCACCAGTCACTGGCTCTTCCCACCACAGTCACTTCCCACCACAGTCACTTTCCACCACAGTCACTGGCTCTTCCCACCACAGTCACTGGTACTTCCCACCACAGTCACCTGGCACTTCCCACCACAGTCACTGGCACTTCCCACCACAGTCACTGGCACTTCCCACCACAGTCACTGGCACTTCCCACCACAGTCACTTTCCACCACAGTCACTGGCACTTCCCACCACAGTCACTTGGCACTTCCCACCACAGTCACTGGCACTTCCCACCACAGTCACTTTCCACCACAGTCACTGGCACTTCCCACCACAGTCACTTTCCACCACAGTCACTGGCACTTCCCACCACAGTCACTTGGCACTTCCCACCACAGTCACTGGCACTTCCCACCACAGTCACTTTCCACCAGTCACTGGCACTTCCCACCACAGTCACTTCCCACCACAGTCACTGGCACTTCCCACCACAGTCACTGGCACTTCCCACCACAGTCACTGGCACTTCCCACCACAGTCACCTGGCACTTCCCACCACAGTCACCTGGCACTTCCCACCACAGTCACTGGCACTTCCCACCACAGTCACTGGCACTTCCCACCACAGTCACTGGCACTTCCCACCACAGTCACCTGGCACTTCCCACCACAGTCACTGACACTTCCCACCACAGTCATTTCCCACCACAGTCACTGGCACTTCCCACCACAGTCACTGGCACTTCCCACCACAGTTACCTGGCACTTCCCACCACAGTCACTGGCACTTCCCACCACAGTCACTTTCCACCACAGTCACTGGCACTTCCCACCACAGTCACTGGCACTTCCCACCACAGTCACCTGGCACTTCCCACCACAGTCACTGGCACTTCCCACCACAGTCACTTTCCACCACAGTCACTGGCACTTCCCACCACAGTCACCTGGCACTTCCCACCACAGTCACTGACACTTCCCACCACAGTCACTGACACTTTCCACCACAGTCACCTGGCACTTCCCACCACAGTCACTTTCCACCACAGTCACTGGCACTTCCCACCACAGTCACTGGCACTTCCCACCACAGTCACCTGGCACTTCCCACCACAGTCACCTGGCACTTCCCACCACAGTCACCTGGCACTTCCCACCACAGTCACTGACACTTCCCACCACAGTCACTGACACTTTCCACCACAGTCACCTGGCACTTCCCACCACAGTCACTGGCACTTCCCACCACAGTCACCTGGCACTTCCCACCACAGTCACTGGCACTTCCCACCACAGTCACTGGCACTTCCCACCACAGTCACTGGCACTTCCCACCACAGTCACTGACACTTTCCACCACAGTTACTATAAGTACTGCCACTAGAAGAGGCTGGCCTGGTAATATTGCATCACATCACGCTAGGATAACCATCGGCATGTGCAATAAAGCTGCAGGTTCTAGGAGAACAGCTGGACCTATAAGTTTCCTATCAGTTATAACGTGTGTGGGAGAACAGTCCCACAGAGTGAACATGAACAAGTCAGATCACCACTGAGACTTAATCACAGAACAAGGTGTTACCAACTGGCCAGAACTGAAAGCAACATACAAGTGGCTTATACAACATACAACAACAACATACTACATACTCATCCCCCGCCTGAGTACCTCAGTAATGAGTAACACCGGGCGGGCCACCCACACCCTCACGACCCACACACAAACATCCTTCACAATACTAAATTAAATTTGGTTTTCAAAAGTAAATTAGTTTGAAATTCCTGTATTATAATCTCTATGATTCTTGTGCGGAAGTCAGGTATACCAAGTTGGTGTGGGTGTTGGTGTTGGTGTGGGTGTTGGTGTTGGTGTTGGTGTGGGTGTGGGTGTGGGTGTTGGTGTTGGTGTTGGTGTGGGTGTGGGTGTTGGTGTTGGTGTTGGTGTGGGAGTTGGTGTGGGTGTTGGTGTTGGTGTTGGTGTGGGTGTTGGTGTTGGTGTTGGTGTTGGTGTTGGTGTTGGTGTGGGTGTTGGTGTGGGTGTGGGTGTGGGTGTTGGTGTTGGTGTTGGTGTTGGTGTGGGTGTTGGTGTTGGTGTTGGTGTGGGTGTTGGTGTGGGTGTTGGTGTGGGTGTTGGTGTTGGTGTTGGTGTTGGTGTGGGTGTTGGTGTTGGTGTTGGTGTTGGTGTGGGTGTTGGTGTGGGTGTGGGTGTGGGTGTGGGTGTGGGTGTTGGTGTGGGTGTTGGTATTGGTGTTGGTGTGGGTGTTGGTGTTGGTGTGGGTGTTGGTGTGGGTGTTGGTGTGGGTGTTGGTGTTGGTGTTGGTGTGGGTGTTGGTGTTGGTGTGGGTGTGGGTGTTGGTGTTGGTGTGGGTGTTGGTGTTGGTGTTGGTGTTGGTGTGTGTGTTGGTGTTGGTGTGGGTGTTGGTGTGGGTGTGGGTGTGGGTGTGGGTGTTGGTGTTGGTGTTGGTGTGGGTGTTGGTGTGGGTGTTGGTGTTGGTGTGTGTGTTGATGTTGGTGTGGGTGTTGGTGTGGGTGTTGGTGTGTGTGTTGGTGTGGGTGTTGGTGTGGGTGTTGGTGTGGGTGTTGGTGTTGGTGTGGGTGTGGGTGTTGGTGTGGGTGTTGGTGTGGGTGTTGGTGTTGGTGTTGGTGTGGGTGTTGGTGTTGGTGTGGGTGTTGGTGTGGGTGTTGGTGTGGGTGTTGGTGTTGGTGTGGGTGTTGGTGTTGGTGTGGGTGTTGGTGTTGGTGTTGGTGTGTGTGTTGGTGTTGGTGTAGGTGTTGGTGTTGGTGTGGGTGTTGGTGTGTGTGTTGGTGTGGGTGTTGGTGTGGGTGTTGGTGTGGGTGTTGGTGTGGGTGTGGGTGTTGGTGTTGGTGTTGGTGTGGGTGTTGGTGTTGGTGTTGGTGTGTGTGTTGGTGTTGGTGTGGGTGTTGGTGTTGGTGTGGGTGTTGGTGTTGGTGTGGGTGTTGGTGTGTGTGTTGGTGTGGGTGTTGGTGTGGGTGTTGGTGTGGGTGTGGGTGTGGGTGTGGGTGTTGGTGTGGGTGTGGGTGTGGGTGTTGGTGTGGGTGTGGGTGTTGGTGTTGGTGTTGGTGTTGGTGTGGGTGTTGGTGTTGGTGTTGGTGTGGGTGTTGGTGTTGGTGTGGGTGTTGGTGTGTGTGTTGGTGTGGGTGTTGGTGTGGGTGTTGGTGTGGGTGTTGGTGTGGGTGTGGGTGTGGGTGTGGGTGTTGGTGTGGGTGTTGGTGTGGGTGTTGGTGTGGGTGTGGGTGTTGGTGTTGGTGTGGGTGTGGGTGTGGGTGTTGGTGTGGGTGTTGGTGTGGGTGTGGGTGTGGGTGTGGGTGTTGGTGTGGGTGTTGGTGTGGGTGTTGGTGTGGGTGTTGGTGTTGGTGTGGGTGTTGGTGTTGGTGTGGGTGTTGGTGTGGGTGTGGGTGTTGGTGTGGGTGTGGGTGTTGGTGTGGGTGTTGGTGCGGGTGTTGGTGTGGGTGTGGGTGTTGGTGTGGGTGTTGGTGTTGGTGTGGGTGTTGGTGTGGGTGTGGGTGTTGGTGTGGGTGTTGGTGTGGGTGTGGGTGTTGGTGTGGGTGTGGGTGTGGGTGTTGGTGTGGGTGTTGGTGTGGGTGTGGGTGTTGGTGTGAGTGTTGGTGTGGGTGTTGGCGTGGGTGTTGGTGTGGGTGCAAGCCCCACCAGCCCAACCGTCTCCGTCCTGACCACTCACACTTACACTGATGTTCTCACATTCTTATGACTTTCACACCACACTGTTGGTGTCTGTCTGGCCGCCCCCCCCCCCTCCTGGCCCGCCCCCCTTCTCTCTCTCTCTCTCTCTCACTTGACAAATTCCGTCTGTTTGCCCGTATAAGTATGACCGAAAATGGACGTAATTTGAAATTGAAAAATAATGGCAATTTTTTTTTTACCAAAACAATAAGTTAAGGGTCGTCTGGTGGGTTAAGAGGGCAGGAAGTCCTCCTAAAGTTTCAAAACATCAAGAAAACCATTAATTGAAAGTTTCCTCTCCTAACCTAGCCGAGTACGGGAGGACTCCAAACAGAAAACGGGACAATAGGTCACTTTCCTGAGCAAATTTCATTATAATATATGTCCATTTTTGGCCATACGCGAAAATGAGCGAAAGACGACGTTATTTTTAAGAGGATGGGCTGACTTTACCCACCAGCGGGGCTGACAGTGTGAGCCACGAGGACGCTGCCCACCAGCGGGGCTGACAGTGTGAGCCACGAGGACGCTGCCCACCAGCGGGGCTGACAGTGTGGGCCACGAGGACGCTGCCCACCAGCGGGGCTGACAGTGTGAGCCACGAGGACGCCCCCCCCCCCCCCGTGGTCTCGTCGTATGGTGTTCACATTTAACATTTCCACGCCGCTCACTCAAGTACGACCACACTACTTTTACTTACATTTACATTCATGTTTAATTTTTTCCTTTGCTTCACCTCCTCCTGCTCCTCCTCCTCCTCCTCCTCCTCCTTCTCCTTCTCCTCCTCCGCCTCCTGCTGCTGCTGCTCCTCCTCCTGCTTCTCTGCTGTTCAAGTCTGCAAGTCACAGCTTCGTGTCATCCTTCGCAGTTGACACAAAAATCAGCATGAAAATTACCTCTGCTGAATACATTGAAAA
This sequence comes from Procambarus clarkii, assembly GCF_040958095.1. NCBI lineage: Eukaryota > Metazoa > Arthropoda > Malacostraca > Decapoda > Cambaridae > Procambarus > Procambarus clarkii. The sequence goes on from NC_091171.1 coordinate 48,982,586, forward strand.
ATTATAAGCAGATATTAATAAAGTTTTCGATTGGGCAACAGAAAATAACATGATGTTTAACAGTGATAAATTCCAAGTACTCAGGTACGGTAAAAATGAGGACCTTAATACAGGGTACAAAACACAATCGAATCTTCCCATAGTAGATAAACAGCATGTCAAGGATTTGGGAATAATGATGTCTGACGACCTAACGTTTAGGGAGCATAACCAAGCAAATATTGCGTCAGCCAAAAAAATGATAGAATGGATTACGAGAACTTTCAAATCCAGGGATCCCATCACAATGGTTGTACTCTTCAAGTCACTTGTGTTGTCCCGTCTTGAGTACTGCTCAGTACTCACTTCCCCCCTTCAGAGCAGCAGAGATTGCTGAAATAGAGGGAATACAGAAAACATATACGGCACGCATAGACGAGATAAAACACCTATATTATTGGGATCGTCTCAAAGCTCTCCAATTATACTCACTAGAAAGGAGACGAGAGAGATACCATATAATATACACATGGAAAATACTGGAGGGTCAGGTCCCAAATCTACACAGTAAAATAACAACGTACTGGAGTGAACGATATGGAAGAAAATGCAGAATAGAACCAGTAAAGAGCAGAGGTGCCATAGGCACAATCAGAGAACACTGTATAAACATCAGAGGTCCACGGTTGTTCAACGTCCTCTCAGCAAGCATAAGAAATATTACCGGAACAACCGTGGACATCTTCAAGAGGAAACTTGATAGGTTCCTCCAAGGATTTGATTTGATTGTTGCCGCCGAAGGCGGCTAGTTTATTGTGCACCCCATACTCACCCTGTGAGCGGTAGCGCAAAAGCATCACAGAGGGCACAAAAGGTCTTTATCAGACCTCATCTTAGATTATTACATAAACAATTTCATCTATCCTTCACACCTTATAGTTACAATGTCAGCTAGTTACAGAGAAAGTGCTATTACAAGAGCTACATATTTACAGTAAGTCATCATACATTAATGGTAGGTCTTATCGCTAGTGCCGGACCACCTGACTGTGGTGGGTATGTGGGCCTGCGGGCCGCTCCAAGCAACAGTCTGGTGGACCAAACTCTCACAAGTCAAGCCTGGCCTTGGGCCGGGCTTGGGGAGTAGAACTCCCAGAACCTCATCCAGCTATGGCCTACCTTGCTACATGCTGGTGTCTACACCTACCGTCCTACACCTGCGACTTACACCCACACCTCCCTTCACCCTAACCCTCTATCCGTCCATTCTCCATATATACCTTTAGCCCTTAGGACCTGGCCCCTTCTGAGGGGTCACTCCGACTACCGGATGACGAGGGGGGGGGTCGTTCCAGGACCAGTAAGACGGAGGCGGTTGGGCTCTTCCTCTCGTTAAACAATTACCCGTATGTTAACTACCGCTTCTAACACCATAAACTATAAATGACATGAGACGAGCAGCTTAACAGCAATTAAGTTGTCGTGAACCCTTTCTCACCATGAGAGCTTTTTTTTTTTTTTTTTTTTTATTAAGTTATGAGGTACATCTGCATTAGTGCAGCTACCCTAGACTATATGAAGTGGAGTACAGTGTGTCAAAAAAAGCTAACTAGGTGATGCTATAAAATCCCCATCACACAGGATGGTTAGTCATACAGAGGCATGTGATAGGCGGTCTGCACTGGCAGACTCCGGATGCATTTTGAGGATATCAACAACACAAGATTGAATAAGGTAGCAGTGGTAATACAAGTCCCCATCTCGCAGGATGGTTAGTCATACAGGGCCATGTGTTTAATAGCCTGCACTGGCAAATTTTGGGTATACTGTGAGGATATCTTCAAGAATACGAGAGTGAATAAAGTAATTGCAAAGCTCCAGGTACCTCATGCCAACTGGTCTGAAAGGTCTAATAACTGGGCATTCAGTGATGTAGTGCGGGAGATCATGCCGTAGTTCCTGCTCACAGAGTTTGCAACTGGAGTGCTCAGGATTGGGAGACCCGTCACCTGCAGCCACCTGCCACAGGTAACGGTAACCCAACCTGATCCTTGCATGAGAGCACCAGCTCCTCTCCTAAGACACTCTACGGAGAACACTCTCTAAACAACGCAACTAGTTGTGCCTATTTAGAAAAGTAAGAACCCAATATTACAGTGCTTTTATCATTATTAATAATAATTTATTAATTTATTAATTAATTAATTAATTTATAATTAATTATTATTTTATTAATAATTATTTTATTAATAATTATTTTATTAATAATTATTTTTTAATTATTATATTAATAATTATTATATTAATTATTAATAATTATTAATATTATTAATTATTTTTATTTTATTATTTATTATTTAATTATTATTATAATTATTAATTATTAATATTATTAATAATTATTATATTAATAATTATTAATATATTATTATCGTCGTATTATCAACGAATTAGCCGACACCGTTCACAGTGTGACATATATGGTGAGAGGACAGGTGTAGGCGCTGGCTCCATATATGTGAGTTATATAGATGTCACGTGACCCGTGTAGGGGGATACTCACCTGATCCCTGATCCTCACCCCTGGATACTCACCTGATCCTCACACCAGGATACTCACCGTCACGTAGACAGTGAAGGGGGGGGGGAGGAAGGAATTATCAAGGAAAAGCGCCAAGCCATTATGACTATATAGCACTGGGAAGGGGTCAGGATAAGGATTTGGGATGGGACGGGGGAAGGAATGGTGCCCAATCACTTGGACGGTCGGGAATTGAACGTCGATCTGCATGAAGCGAGACCGTCGCTCTACCGTCCAGCCCAAGTGGTTGGGTTTTCCGTGTAATTACCCGAAGCTTCCTAGCATTACACGAGTAATGAAGATATATGACATATTTGCTCACTATATTGTTAGTCCTCAATGTAGAACAGTAAAAAACATATTTTCACTCTCAAATAATATAATTCGATAACAAAATTAGACGAGACCAGATAGCAGGTTATGCCATAAGAAGTCGACAATCCGAGCGACAATGTTGTGTAAATAGATCGACCCAATTATCTTATAAAATTATATTATTTCAGAGTAAACGAAATAATATATTTTTTATATTAAATTATAGTCAAAGTATTATTGAGCACCAATATTATAGTGAGGAAATATATCATATTTCTTCAGTACTTAATGCTAAGAAGTTTTGGGTAATTAGACGGAACGATGGAGAGTCATTAGAGTAGCCTGAGGCTACCAGAGGTCAGTGTGGTGGTCCCCCAGTAGTGTGGTGGTCCCCCAGTAGTGTGGTGGTCCCCCAGTAGTGTGGTGGTCCCCCAGTAGTGTGGTGGTCCACCAGTAGTGTGGTGGTCCACCAGTAGTGTGGTGGTCCCCCAGTAGTGTGGTGGTCCCCCAGTAGTGTGGTGGTCCCCCAGTAGTGTGGTGGTCCCCCAGTAGTGTGGTGGTCCACCAGTAGTGTGGTGGTCACCCAGTAGTGTGGTGGTCCACCAGTAGTGTGGTGGTCCCCCAGTAGTGTGGTGGTCCCCCAGTAGTGTGATGGTCCCCCAGTAGTGTGATGGTCCCCCAGTAGTGTGATGGTCCCCCAGTAGTGTGATGGTCCCCCAGTAGTATGGTGGTCCCCCAGTAGTGTGGTGGTCCACCAGTAGTGTGGTGGTCCCCCAGTAGTGTGATGGTCCACCAGTAGTGTGGTGGTCCCCCAGTAGTGTGGTGGTCCCCCAGTAGTGTGGTGGTCCCCCAGTAGTGTGATGGTCCCCCAGTAGTGTGATGGTCCCCCAGTACTGTGATGGTCGCCCAGTAGTGTGATGGTCCCCCAGTAGTGTGATGGTCCCCCAGTACTGTGATGGTCCCCCAGTAGTGTGATGGTCCCCCAGTAGTGTGGTGGTCCCCCAGTACTGTGATGGTCCCCCAGTAGTGTGGTGGTCCCCCAGTACTGTGGTGGTCCCCCAGTACTGTGATGGTCCCCCAGTAGTGTGGTGGTCCCCCAGTAGTGTGATGGTCCCCCAGTACTGTGATGGTCCCCCAGTAGTGTGATGGTCCCCCAGTAGTGTGATGGTCCCCCAGTAGTGTGGTGGTCCCCCAGTAGTGTGATGGTCCCCCAGTACTGTGATGGTCCCCCAGTAGTGTGGTGGTCCCCCAGTAGTGTGATGGTCCACCAGTAGTGTGGTGGTCCCCCAGTAGTGTGATGGTCCACCAGTAGTGTGGTGGTCCCCCAGTAGTGTGGTGGTCCCCCAGTACTGTGATGGTCCCCCAGTAGTGTGGTGGTCCCCCAGTAGTGTGATGGTCCCCCAGTACTGTGATGGTCCCCCAGTAGTGTGATGGTCCCCCAGTAGTGTGGTGGTCCCCCAGTAGTGTGGTGGTCCCCCAGTAGTGTGGTGGTCCCCCAGTAGTGTGGTGGTCCCCCAGTAGTGTGGTGGTCCACCAGTAGTGTGGTGGTCCCCCAGTAGTGTGGTGGTCCCCCAGTTCTGTGATGGTCCCCCAGTAGTGTGGTGGTCCCCCAGTAGTGTGATGGTCCCCCAGTACTGTGATGGTCCCCCAGTAGTGTGATGGTCCCCCAGTAGTGTGGTGGTCCCCCAGTAGTGTGGTGGTCCCCCAGTACTGTGATGGTCCCCCAGTAGTGTGGTGGTCCCCCAGTAGTGTGATGATCCCCCAGTACTGTGATGGTCCCCCAGTAGTGTGATGGTCCCCAGTAGTGTGGTGGTCCCCCAGTAGTGGGGTGGTCCCCCAGTAGTGTGGTGGTCCACCAGTAGTGTGATGGTCCCCCAGTAGTGTGGTGGTCCCCCAGTAGTGTGGTGGTCCCCCAGTAGTGTGGTGGTCCCCCAGTAGTGTGGTGGTCCCCCAGTAGTGTGGTGGTCCACCAGTAGTGTGGTGGTCCCCCAGTAGTGTGATGGTCCCCCAGTAGTGTGGTGGTCCCCCAGTAGTGTGGTGGTCCCCCAGTAGTGTGGTGGTCCCCCAGTAGTGTGGTGGTCCCACAGTAGTGTGATGGTCCCCCAGTAGTGTGGTGGTCCCCCAGTAGTGTGGTGGTCCCCCAGTAGTGTGATGGTCCCCCAGTAGTGTGGTGGTCCCCCAGTAGTGTGATGGTCCCCCAGTAGTGTGATGGTCCACCAGTAGTGTGGTGGTCCCCCAGTAGTGTGATGGTCCCCCAGTAGTGTGGTGGTCCCCCAGTAGTGTGGTGGTCCACCAGTAGTGTGGTGGTCCCCCAGTAGTGTGGTGGTCCCCCAGTAGTGTGGTGGTCCCCCAGTAGTGTGGTGGTCCACCAGTAGTGTGATGGTCCCCCAGTAGTGTGGTGGTCTCCCAGTAGTGTGGTGGTCCCCCAGTAGTGTGGTGGTCCCCCAGTAGTGTGGTGGTCCCCCAGTAGTGTGGTGGTCCACCAGTAGTGTGGTGGTCCCCCAGTAGTGTGATGGTCCCCCAGTAGTGTGGTGGTCCCCCAGTAGTGTGGTGGTCCCCCAGTAGTGTGGTGGTCCCCCAGTAGTGTGGTGGTCCCCCAGTAGTGTGATGGTCCCCCAGTAGTGTGGTGGTCCCTCAGTAGTGTGGTGGTCCCCCAGTAGTGTAATGGTCCCCCAGTAGTGTGGTGGTCCCCCAGTAGTGTGATGGTCCCCCAGTAGTGTGGTGGTCCACCAGTAGTGTGGTGGTCCCCCAGTAGTGTGATGGTCCCCCAGTAGTGTGGTGGTCCCCCAGTAGTGTGGTGGTCCACCAGTAGTGTGGTGGTCCCCCAGTAGTGTGATGGTCCCCCAGTAGTGTGGTGGTCCCCCAGTAGTGTGGTGGTCCCCCAGTAGTGTGGTGGTCCCCCAGTAGTGTGATGGTCCCCCAGTAGTGTGGTGGTCCCCCAGTAGTGTGGTGGTCCCCCAGTAGTGTGGTGGTCCCCCAGTAGTGTGGTGGTCCCCCAGTAGTGTGGTGGTCCACCAGTAGTGTGGTGGTCCCCCAGTAGTGTGGTGGTCCACCAGTAGTGTGGTGGTCCACCAGTAGTGTGGTGGTCCCCCAGTAGTGTGATGGTCCCCCAGTAGTGTGGTGGTCCCCCAGTAGTGTGGTGGTCCCCCAGTAGTGTGGTGGTCCACCAGTAGTGTGGTGGTCCCCCAGTAGTGTGGTGGTCCACCAGTAGTGTGGTGGTCCACCAGTAGTGTAGTGGTCGCCCAGTAGTGTGGTGGTCCACCAGTAGTGTGGTGGTCCACCAGTAGTGTAGTGGTCGCCCCTGGCCCTCGTGGTAACTAGTGGGGTTTCTCCTTGGTGATTCACCACCACTATTGTATATATAGGAAGTTGACCAGACCACACACTAGAAGTTGAAGGGACGACTACGTTTCGGTCCGTCCTGGACCATTCTCAAGTCGATTGTGATCAATCGATTTGAGAATGGTCCAGGACGGACCGAAACGTCGTCGTCCCTTCAACTTCTAGTGTGTGGTCTGGTCAACATACTTCAGCCACGTTATTGTGACTCATCGCCTGAGTATATATAGGAACTCTGTACCATTGTTATCGTAGGGTGCGTTGGTGTCGGTAATCTTGTATGACAATTATAGCTAATCATAGATAACGGTTGTGTATACTAGTTATAGAGGCCTTTCCACATGTCTTCCGGTTCAAGCGAACTGAGACGAGGCAACTTAAGAGACCAATACCCACACCATCACGTAAAGCGTGTCAAGGATCTGGGAATAATGATGTCCGACGACCTAACGTTTAGGGAGCATAACCAAGCAAATATTGCGGCAGCCAGAAAAATGATAGGATGGATTACGAGAACTTTCAAATCCAGGGATCCCATCACAATGGTTGTACTCTTCAAGTCACTTGTGTTGTCCCGTCTTGAGTACTGCTCGGTACTCACTTCCCCCCTTCAGAGCAGCAGAGATTGCTGAAATAGAGGGAATAGAGAGAACATATACGGCACGCATAGACGAGATAAAGCACCTAAATATTGGGATCGTCTCAAAGCTCTCCAAATGTACTCTCTAGAAAGGAGACGAGAGAGATACCAAATAATATACACGTGGAAGATACTGGAGGGCCAGGTCCCAAATTACACAGTAAAATAACAACGTACTGGAGTGAACGACATGGAAGAAAATGCAGAATAGAACCAGTGAAGAGCAGAGGTGCCATAGGCACAATCAGAGAACACTGTATAAACATCAGAGGTCCGCGATTGTTCAACGTCCTCACAGCGAGCATAAGAAATATTACAGGAACAAACGTGGACATCTTCAAGAGGAAACTAGATTGTTTCCTCCAAGGAGTGCCGAACCAACTGGGCTGTGGTGGGTATGTGGGCCTGCGGGCCGGGCTTGGGGAGTAGAAGAACTCCCACAACCCCATCAAGCAGGTGTCACACTTTTAGGAACGATGGTTATTGGACGCAGTCGTTACGGAGTCTTGAGAAGGACAGCCATTGATTATGTCTAGGACCGTCACGGAGGGACCAGAAATGGCTCTTGTTACACGACTCTTAGTTGTCACACGTAACTGCTCAGTTGTCACACGTAACTGTTCAGTTGTCACGTAACTGTTCAGTTGTCACGTAACTGTTCAGTTGTCACACGTAACTGTTCATTTGTCACGTAACTGTTCAGTTGTAACACGTAACTGTTCAGTTGTCACGTAACTGTTCAGTTGTCACGTCACTGTTCAGTTGTCACACGTAACTATTCAGTTGTCACACGTAACTGTTCAGTTGTCACACGTCACTGTTCAGTTGTCACACGTAACTGTTCAGTTGTCACACGTAACTGTTCAGTTGTCACACGTAACTGTTCAGTTGTCACACGTCACTGTTCAGTTGTCACACGTCACTGTTCAGTTGTCACACGTAACTGTTCAGTTGTCACACGTAACTGTTCAGTTGTCACACGTAACTGTTCAGTTGTCACACGTCACTGTTCAGTTGTCACACGTAACTGTTCAGTTGTCACACGTAACTGTTCAGTTGTCACACGTAACTGTTCAGTTGTCACGTCACTGTTCAGTTGTCACACGTAACCGTTCAGTTGTCACACGTAACTGTTCAGTTGTCACACGTAACTGTTCAGTTGTCACACGTAACTGTTCAGTTGTCACGTCACTGTTCAGTTGTCACACGTAACTGTTCAGTTGTCACACGTCACTGTTCAGTTGTCACACGTAACTGTTCAGTTGTCACACGTAACTGTTCAGTTGTAACACGTAACTGTTCAGTTGTCACACGTAACTGTTCAGTTGTCACGTAACTGTTCAGTTGTCACACGTAACTGTTCAGTTGTCACACGTCACTGTTCAGTTGTCACACGCAACTGTTCAGTTGTCACACGTAACTGTTCAGTTGTCACACGTCACTGTTCAGTTGTCACACGTCACTGTTCAGTTGTCACACGTAACTGTTCAGTTGTCACACGTAACTGTTCAGTTGTCACACGTCACTGTTCAGTTGTCACGTAACTGTTCAGTTGTCACACGTAACTGTTCAGTTGTCACACGTCACTGTTCAGTTGTCACGTAACTGTTCAGTTGTCACACGTAACTGTTCAGTTGTCACGTCACTGTTCAGTTGTCACACGTAACTGTTCAGTTGTCACGTCACTGTTCAGTTGTCACACGTAACTGTTCAGTTGTCACACGTCACTGTTCAGTTGTCACGTAACTGTTCAGTTGTCACACGTAACTGTTCAGTTGTCACACGTCACTGTTCAGTTGTCACGTAACTGTTCAGTTGTCACACGTCACTGTTCAGTTGTCACGTAACTGTTCAGTTGTCACACGTAACTGTTCAGTTATCACGTCACTGTTCAGTTGTCACGTCACTGTTCAGTTGTCACGTAACTGTTCAGTTGTCACGTCACTGTTCAGTTGTCACACGTAACTGTTCAGTTGTCACACGTCACTGTTCAGTTGTCACGTAACTGTTCAGTTGTCACACGTAACTGTTCAGTTGCCACACGTCACTGTTCAGTTGTCACACGTCACTGTTCAGTTGTCACGTAACTGTTCAGTTGTCACACGTAACTGTTCAGTTGTCACGTAACTGTTCAGTTGTCACACGTCACTGTTCAGTTGTCACGTAACTGTTCAGTTGTCACACGTAACTGTTCAGTTGTCACGTCACTGTTCAGTTGTCACACGTAACTGTTCAGTTGTCACACGTAACTGTTCAGTTGTCACACGTAACTGTTCAGTTGTCACGTCACTGTTCAGTTGTCACACGTAACTGTTCAGTTGTCACACGTAACTGTTCAGTTGTCACACGTAACTGTTCAGTTGTCACACGTCACTGTTCAGTTGTCACGTAACTGTTCAGTTGTCACACGTAACTGTTCAGTTGCCACACGTCACTGTTCAGTTGTCACACGTCACTGTTCAGTTGTCACGTAACTGTTCAGTTGTAACACGTAACTGTTCAGTTGTCACGTCACTGTTCAGTTGTCACACGTAACTGTTCAGTTGTCACACGTAACTGTTCAGTTGTCACGTCACTGTTCAGTTGTCACACGTAACTGTTCAGTTGCCACACGTCACTGTTCAGTTGTCACGTAACTGTTCACTTGTCACACGTCACTGTTCAGTTGTCACACGTCACTGTTCAGTTGTCACACGTCACTGTTCAGTTGTCACACGTAACTTCAGTTGCCACACGTCACTGTTCAGTTGCCACACGTCACTGTTCAGTTGTCACACGTAACTGTTCAGTTGTCACGTAACTGTTCACTTGTCACACGTCACTGTTCAGTTGTCACACGTCACTGTTCAGTTGTCACACGTCACTGTTCAGTTGTCACACGTAACTCTTCAGTTGCCACACGTCACTGTTCAGTTGCCACACGTCACTGTTCAGTTGTCACACGTAACTGTTCAGTTGTCACGTAACTGTTCAGTTGTCACACGTCACTGTTCAGTTGCCACACGTCACTGTTCAGTTGTCACACGTAACTGTTCAGTTGTTACACGTCACTGTTCAGTTGCCACACGTCACTGTTCAGTTGCCATACGTCACTGTTCAGTTGTCACGTAACTGCATGTTCTCTCCCAACAAATGTTTTTGTATAAACATTAATGACTCAAGAACAAATGTTCCCCCAATGATTCAAGAACAAATATTCCTACATTTAAGAACAAATGTTCCACCATCTCTCAAGGATTCATGTTCCAATAATCACTCAAGAACAATTACTCTCACTGTCGTTTAAGAAGAGATGTTCCAGCAGTTATACTAGAACAAATGTTGTCATTCTCTAACTACAGAATGTTGCCATACCATTCAATTGTTAAGTACAGAATGTTGCCATACCATTCAACTGTTAAGTTCAGAATGTTGCCATACCATACAACTGTTAAGTACAGAATGTTGCCATACCATACAACTGTTAAGTATAGAATGTTGCCATACCATTCAACTGTTAAGTTCAGAATGTTGCCATACCATTCAACTGTTAAGTACAAAATGTTGCCATACCATACAACTGTTAAGTACAGAATGTTGCCATATCATTCAACTGTTAAGTACAGAATGTTGCCATACCATACAACTGTTAAGTACAGAATGTTGCCATACCATACAACTATTAAGTACAGAATGTTGCCATACCATTCAACTGTTAAGTACAGAATGTTGCAATACCATACAACTGTCAAGTACGGAATGTTGCCATACCATACAACTGTTAAGTACAGAATGTTGCCATACCATTCAACTTAAGTACAGAATGTTGCCATACCATTCAACTGTAGTACAGAATGTTGCCATACCATTCAACTGTTAGGTACAGAATGTTACCATACCATTCAACTGTAGTACAGAATGTTGCCATACCATTCAACTGTAGTACAGAATGTTGCCATACCATTCAACTTAAGTACAGAATGTTGCCATACCATTCAACTTAAGTACAGAATGTTGCCATACCATTCAACTGTAGTACAGAATGTTGCCATACCATTCAACTGTAGTACAGAATGTTGCCATACCATTCAACTTAAGTACAGAATGTTGCCATACCATTCAACTTAAGTACAGAATGTTGCCATACCATTCAACTTAAGTACAGAATGTTGTCATACCATTCAACTGTTAGGTACAGAATGTTGCCATACCATACAACTGTTAAGTACAGAATGTTGCCATACCATACAACTGTTAAGTACAGAATGTTGCCAAACCATACAACTGTTAAGTACAGAATGTTGCCATACCATACAACTGTTAAGTACAGAATGTTGCCATACCATACAACTGTTAAGTACAGAATGTTGCCATACCATACAACTGTTAAGTACAGAATATTGCCATACCATACAACTTAACTACAGAATGTTGCCATATCATACAACTTAACTACAGAATGTTGCCATACCATAGAACTTAACTACAGAATGTTGCCATACCATAGAACTTAACTACAGAATGTTGCCATACCATACAACTTAACTACAGAATGTTGCCATACCATACAACTTAACTACAGAATGTTGCCATACCATACAACTTAACTACAGAATGTTGCCATACCATACAACTTAAGTTCAGAATGTTGCCATACCATACAACAGTTAAGTACAGAATGTTGTCATACAATACAACTGTTAAGTACAGAATATTGCCATACCATACAACTGTTAAGTACAGAATGTTACCATACCATACAACTGTTAAGTACAGAATATTGCCATACCATACAACTTAACTACAGAATGTTGCCATACCATACAACTTAACTACAGAATGTTGCCATACCTTACAACTTAACTACAGAATGTTGCCATACCATACAACTTAAGTTCAGAATGTTGCCATACCATACAACTGTTAAGTACAAAATGTTGCCATACCATACAACTGTTAAGTACAAAATGTTGCCATACCATACAACTGTTAAGTACAGAATGTTGCCATACCATACAACTGTTGAGTACAGAATGTTGCCATGCCATACAACTGTTAAGTACAGAATGTTGCCATACCATACAACTGTTAAGTACAGAATGTTGCCATACCATACAACTGTTAAGTACAGAATGTTGCCATACCATACAACTGTTAAGTACAGAATGTTGCCATACCATTCAACTGTTAAGTACAGAATGTTGCCATACCATTCAACTGTTAAGTACAGAATGTTGCCATACCATACAACTGTTAAGTACAGAATGTTGCCATACCATGCAACTGTTAAGTACAGAATGTTGCCATACCATGCAACTGTTAAGTACAGAATGTTGCCATACCATACAACTGTTAAGTACAGAATGTTGCCATACCATGCAACTGTTAAGTACAGAATGTTGCCATACCATACAACTTAAGTACAGAATGTTGCCATACCATACAACTTAAGTACAGAATGTTGCCATACCATACAACTTAAGTACAGAATGTTGCCATACTATTCAACTTAAGTTCAGAATGTTGCCATACCATACAACTGGGACAATATGTAATGTTGCCGTTTAAGCATAGCGTTAAAGTCCAGTATAAGCGTAGTATTTAAGTCCAGTATAAGCGTAGTGTTAAAGTCCAGTATAAGCGTAGTGTTAAAGTCCAGTATAAGCGTAGTATTTAAGTCCAGTATAAGCGTAGTGTTAAAGTCCAGTATAAGCGTAGTGTTAAAGTCCAGTATAAGCGTAGTGTTAAAGTCCGGTATAAGCGTAGTGTTAAAGTCCAGTATAAGCGTAGTGTTAAAGTCCAGTATAAGCGTAGTGTTAAAGTCCAGTATAAGCGTAGTGTTAAAGTCCAGTATAAGCGTAGTATTTAAGTCCAGTATAAGCATAGTGTTAAAGTCCAGTATAAGCATAGTGTTAAAGTCCAGTATAAGCGTAGTGTTAAAGTCCAGTATAAGCGTAGTGTTAAAGTCCAGTATAAGCATAGTGTTAAAGTCCAGTATAAGCGTAGTGTTAAAGTCCAGTATAAGCGTAGTGTTAAAGTCCAGTATAAGCGTAGTGTTAAAGTCCGGTATAAGCGTAGTGTTAAAGTCCGGTATAAGCGTAGTGTTAAAGTCCAGTATAAGCGTAGTGTTAAAGGCCAGTATAAGCGTAGTGTTAAAGTCCAGTATAAGCGTAGTGTTAAAGTCCGGTATAAGCGTAGTGTTAAAGTCCGGTATAAGCGTAGTGTTAAAGTCCAGTATAAGCGTAGTGTTAAAGTCCAGTATAAGCGTAGTGTTAAAGTCCAGTATAAGCGTAGTGTTAAAGTCCAGTATAAGCGTAGTGTTAAAGTCCGGTATAAGCGTAGTGTTAAAGTCCAGTATAAGCGTAGTGTTAAAGTCCAGTATAAGCGTAGTGTTAAAGTCCGGTATAAGCGGATAGACTTTGAGGGCAATGACTCTTATATTTAACCAATATCAGGGAGATAAGGAGAGTGTTATCAATGTGTCGAGAGGCAATTTTTGGCATGGTTGCCATACTCGGTGGGTACTGTCACCCCTGACAGTCTCAGCGTGGTTGGTGTCACCCCTGACAGTGCCAGCATGGTTGGTGTCACCCCTGACAGTGCCAGCATGGTTGGTGTCACCCCTGACAGTGCCAGCATGGTTGGTGTCACCTCTGACAGTCCCAGCATGGTTGGTGTCACCCCTGACAGTGCCAGCATGGTTGGTGTCACCTCTGACAGTCCCAGCATGGTTGGTGTCACCTCTGACAGTCCCAGCATGGTTGGTGTCACCGCTGACAGTGCCAGCATGGTTGGTGTCACCCCTGACAGTGCCAGCATGGTTGGTGTCACCTCTGACAGTCCCAGCATGGTTGGTGTCACCCCTGACAGTGCCAGCATGGTTGGTGTCACCTCTGACAGTCCCAGCATGGTTGGTGTCACCCCTGGTAGTGCCAGCATGGTTGGTGTCACCTCTGACAGTCCCAGCATGGTTGGTGTCACCTCTGACAGTGCCAGCATGGTTGGTGTCACCTCTGACAGTGCCAGCATGGTTGGTGTCACCTCTGACAGTCCCAGCATGGTTGGTGTCACCTCTGACAGTGCCAGCATGGTTGGTGTCACCTCTGACAGTCCCAGCATGGTTGGTGTCACCTCTGACAGTCCCATCATGGTTGGTGTCACCTCTGACAGTCCTAGCATGGTTGGTGTCACCTCTGACAGTCCCAGCATGGTTGGTGTCACCTCTGACAGTCCCAGCATGGTTGGTGTCACCCCTGACAGTCCCAGCATGGTTGGTGTCACCTCTGACAGTCCCATCATGGTTGGTGTCATCTCTGACAGTCCCAGCATGGTTGGTGTCACCTCTGACAGTGCCAGCATGGTTGGTGTCACCTCTGACAGTCCCATCATGGTTGGTGTCACCTCTGACAGTGCCAGCATGGTTGGTGTCACCTCTGACAGTCCCAGCATGGTTGGTGTCACCTCTGACAGTCCCAGCATGGTTGGTGTCACCTCTGACAGTCCCAGCATGGTTGGTGTCACCCCTGACAGTCCCAGCATGGTTGGTGTCACCTCTGACAGTCCCATCATGGTTGGTGTCACCTCTGACAGTCCCAGCATGGTTGGTGTCACCCCTGACAGTCCCAGCATGGTTGGTGTCACCCCTGACAGTGCGAGCATGGTTGGTGTCACCCCTGACAGTCCCAGCATGGTTGGTGTCACCCCTGACAGTGCCAGCATGGTTGGTGTCACCTCTGACAGTCCCAGCATGGTTGGTGTCACCCCTGACAGTGCCAGCATGGTTGGTGTCACCTCTGACAGTGCCAGCATGGTTGGTGTCACCTCTGACAGTCCCAGCATGGTTGGTGTCACCTCTGACAGTGCCAGCATGGTTGGTGTCACCTCTGACAGTCCCAGCATGGTTGGTGTCACCTCTGACAGTCCCATCATGGTTGGTGTCACCTCTGACAGTCCCAGCATGGTTGGTGTCACCTCTGACAGTCCCAGCATGGTTGGTGTCACCTCTGACAGTCCCAGCATGGTTGGTGTCACCTCTGACAGTCCCAGCATGGTTGGTGTCACCCCTGACAGTCCCAGCATGGTTGGTGTCGCCCCTGACAGTGCGAGCATGGTTGGTGTCACCTCTGACAGTCCCAGCATGGTTGGTGTCACCCCTGACAGTCCCAGCATGGTTGGTGTCACCTCTGACAGTCCCAGCATGGTTGGTGTCACCTCTGACAGTCCCAGCATGGTTGGTGTCACCTCTGACAGTCCCAGCATGGTTGGTGTCACCTCTGACAGTCCCAGCATGGTTGGTGTCACCTCTGACAGTCCCAGCATGGTTGGTGTCACCCCTGACAGTCCCAGCATGGTTGGTGTCACCCCTGACAGTCCCAGCATGGTTGGTGTCGCCCCTGACAGTCCCAGCATGGTTGGTGTCACCTCTGACAGTCCCAGCATGGTTGGTGTCACCTCTGACAGTCCCAGCATGGTTGGTGTCACCTCTGACAGTCCCAGCATGGTTGGTGTCACCTCTGACAGTCCCAGCATGGTTGGTGTCGCCCCTGACAGTCCCAGCATGGTTGGTGTCACCCCTGACAGTCCCAGCATGGTTGGTGTCACCTCTGACAGTCCCAGCATGGTTGGTGTCACCTCTGACAGTCCCAGCATGGTTGGTGTCACCTCTGACAGTCCCAGCATGGTTGGTGTCACCTCTGACAGTCCCAGCATGGTTGGTGTCACCCCTGACAGTCCCAGCATGGTTGGTGTCGCCCCTGACAGTCCCAGCATGGTTGGTGTCACCTCTGACAGTCCCAGCATGGTTGGTGTCACCTCTGACAGTCCCAGCATGGTTGGTGTCACCTCTGACAGTCCCAGCATGGTTGGTGTCACCTCTGACAGTCCCAGCATGGTTGGTGTCGCCCCTGACAGTCCCAGCATGGTTGGTGTCACCTCTGACAGTCCCATCATGGTTGGTGTCACCTCTGACAGTCCCAGCATGGTTGGTGTCACCCCTGACAGTCCCAGCATGGTTGGTGTCACCTCTGACAGTGCCAGCATGGTTGGTGTCACCTCTGACAGTCCCAGCATGGTTGGTGTCACCTCTGACAGTGCCAGCATGGTTGGTGTCACCTCTGACAGTGCCAGCATGGTTGGTGTCACCTCTGACAGTCCCAGCATGGTTGGTGTCACCTCTGACAGTCCCAGCATGGTTGGTGTCACCTCTGACAGTCCCAGCATGGTTGGTGTCACCTCTGACAGTCCCAGCATGGTTGGTGACACCTCTGACAGTCCCAGCATGGTTGGTGTCACCTCTGACAGTCCCAGCATGGTTGGTGTCACCTCTGACAGTCCCAGCATGGTTGGTGACACCTCTGACAGTCCCAGCATGGTTGGTGACACCTCTGACAGTCCCAGCATGGTTGGTGACACCTCTGACAGTGCCAGCATGGTTGGTGTCACCTCTGACAGTGCCAGCATGGTTGGTGTCACCTCTGACAGTGCCAGCATGGTTGGTGTCACCTCTGACAGTCCCAGCATGGTTGGTGTCACCTCTGACAGTCCCAGCATGGTTGGTGTCACCTCTGACAGTCCCAGCATGGTTGGTGTCACCTCTGACAGTCCCAGCATGGTTGGTGACACCTCTGACAGTCCCAGCATGGTTGGTGTCACCTCTGACAGTCCCAGCATGGTTGGTGTCACCTCTGACAGTGCCAGCATGGTTGGTGTCACCTCTGACAGTCCCAGCATGGTTGGTGTCACCTCTGACAGTCCCAGCATGGTTGGTGTCACCTCTGACAGTGCCAGCATGGTTGGTGTCACCTCTGACAGTCCCAGCATGGTTGGTGTCACCTCTGACAGTCCCAGCTTGGTTGGTGTCACCTCTGACAGTGCCAGCATGGTTGGTGTCACCTCTGACAGTCCCAGCATGGTTGGTGTCACCTCTGACAGTGCCAGCATGGTTGGTGACACCTCTGACAGTGCCAGCATGGTTGGTGTCACCTGCTGGTGTGTACTGTGACCTTCTGGAGCGAGGAGCGGGACCACAGTATTGATGGTGACATTTTCCACCACCATGTTCAGTGTGGGGGGGGGGGGGTGTATGGGGGGATGGTTCGTACCCCAGACCTGACTCTCCACACCTGACTTGCCCGGCTCCCCCAACACCCGGATGACGGGTGGGTGTAGGGGTGTAGTGACGGATGAGGAGTGGTTGTACGGAGCAGTTCTCTGAGAGTTTCAGTAGTTCAGGGACAGAACTGGACCTTCCTTCAAGACTGTACAATCCCAAACCGTCAGGACTGACAGTGTTACACCAGACAGGCAAAGCTGGAGAGAGGTATAAACGAATATGATATGTTTATATTCGAAACATGTTTATGGTCATCACAAAACGTCCACTAGACTGTGCGACACAGTGGTCGCCAGGATCAGGTTGGGTTACCGTTACCTGTGGCAGGTGGCTGCAGGTGACGGGTCTCCCAATCCTGAGCACTCCAGTTGCAAACTCTGTGAGCAGGAACTACGGCACGATCTCCCGCACTACATCATCGAATGTCCAGTTATTAGACCTTTCAGACCAGTTGGCATGAGGTACCTGGAGCTTTGCAATTACTCTATTCACTCTCGTGTTCTTGAAGATATCCTCAAATGCATTAAGGAGTAGTAGAGGCAGCTGATCACATGCAGCTGTTAACTAACCATCCTGCCAGATGGGGACTTTTGTATCACATAATGAGACTAACAGTCAATTTAATATGGAAATATATATTCGAGTTGGTATTCAAAGACCACTTTATTAACATTCTAGCGAAGGAAAAACAAGAAAAAGAATGTTGATTGTGACAGCTTAAAGACTAAACACTCGTCCTTTTCATTACTCGGTCTAACTAAAATATCAAGAGTTTGTTTTCAATGAGTGTGATGCACACTACAGGTAGTCAGAGTCCACTTGCTCCTCGCACACCCGTCATATTGGGTCAGTTGGTAACAAGCCTTTCTCCAGGCTTCGTTCACTATGTGTACCTTCACTACTTTGTTTATTGCCATGTTTATGTATAGCATTAACTATGCGCGCGCCCACACGCATACGCACACACACACACACATACACACACACATACACAAAGAGGTGTTTGAGACCAAAGAGGCGAAGCTCAACCGCCACAAGCACAACTAGGTGAGTACACACACACTTTATATCTGTCAGTAAACCTAAGAGTGTACCCAGAGGTGACACACACACACACACACACACACACACACACACACACACACACACACACACACACACACATGGAGGGTATCGATTCATTTCTCTCAATGTTTGCGGACGATGCTAAAATTATGAGAAGGATTAAAACAGAAGAGGACTGTTTGAGGCTTCAAGAAGACCTAGACAAGCTGAAGGAATGGTCGAACAAATGGTTGTTAGAGTTTAACCCAACCAAATGTAATGTAATGAAGATAGGTGTAGGGAGCAGGAGGCCAGATACAAGGTATCATCTGGGAGAGGAAATTCTTCAGGAGTCAGAGAAGGAAAAAGACTTGGGGGTTGATATCACGCCAGACCTGTCTCCTGCAGCACATATCAAGCGGATAACATCAGCGGCATATGCCAGGCTGGCCAACATACGAACGGCATTCAGAAACTTGTGTAAAGAATCATTCAGAACTTTGTATACCACATATGTCAGGCCAATCCTGGAGTATGCAGCCCCAGCATGGAGTCCATATCTAGTCAATGATAAGACTAAACTGGAAAAGGTTCAAAGGTTTGCCACCAGACTAGTACCCGAGCTGAGAGGTATGAGCTACGAGGAGAGACTACGGGAATTAAACCTCACTTCGCTGGAAGACTTAGGGGGGACATGATCACCACATTCAAGATTCTGAAGGGGATTGATAGGGTAGATAAAGACAGTCTATTTAACACAAGGGGGAACACGCACAAGGGGACACAGGTGGAAACTGAGTGCCCAAATGAGCCACAGAGATATTAGAAAGAACTTTTTTAGTGTCAGAGTGGTTGACAAATGGAATGCATTAGGAAGTGATGTGGTGGAGGCTGACTCCATACACAGTTTCAAGTGTAGATATGACAGAGCCCGATAGGCTCATGAATCTGTACACCTGTTGATTGACGGTTGAGAGGCGGGACCAAAGAGCCAGAGCTCAACCCCCGCAAACACAACTAGGTGAGTACAACTAGGTGAGTACACACACACACACACACACACACACACATACATACACACACACACACACACACACACACACACACACACACACACACACACACACACACACACACACACACACACACACACACACACACACACACACAGAAACTTGTGTAAGGAATCTTTCAGAACCCTGTATACCACTTATGTAAGACCAATCCTGGAGTATGGAGCTCCAGCCTGGAGTCCATACCTAGTTAAACACAAGACAAAGTTGGAGAAGATTCAGCGGTATGCCACCAGGCTCGTCCCGGAACTGAGAGGATTGAGCTACGAGGAAAGGCTAAAGGAGCTGAACCTCACATCCCTGGAAAACAGAAGAGTAAGGGGAGACATGATAACCACCTACAAAATTCTCAGGGGAATTGACAGGGTGGACAAAGACAAACTCTTCAGCACGGTTGGGACACGAACAAGGGGACACAGGTGGAAACTTAGTACCCAGATGAGCCACAGAGACGTTAGAAAGAATTTTTTCAGTGTCAGAGTAGTTAATAAATGGAATGCACTAGGAAGTGATGTGGTGGAGGCTGACTCCATACACAGTTTCAAATGTAGATATGATGGAGCCCAATAGGCTCAGGAATCTGTACACCAGTTGATTGACAGTTGAGAGGCGGGACCAAAGAGCCAATGCTCAACCCCCGCAAGCACAATTAGGTGAGTACAATTAGGTGAGTACACGTCATCATGGTGTTACTTATATCCCTCATTCACAATTGTAATATTATAAGACCGAGAAATTTATATACCAATTTCTCAGTTATCTTTATTAATAAATATGAAGTAAATTAATATACTCAGGGCTGCAGTCGGCTCGTCTTCCAATCTATAAGAAAGATTTATAACAATTATAATGTGAAATTAAGAAGAAATATACGAATTACGTGATTTATTAAAACTTGTACATTATCCTTTTTTATATAAGAAGAACCGAGCAATTAAGTTAAGTCTTTTGTGCCCCGATGTTACCCACAATACTTGCACCGTGATAGATAGGGGAAGATAGAAGTGATATACACTCAGGTATAACTATACTCAGGTATAACTTCTATATTAAACTACACCCCACTGAAGGTCTTACCATTAAATACATAATTAAAGGCGCAAGATGTAACCCCTTGACTGTCAGAAGAAGGAATCAGTGTTAATACTTAATTTAAATTCTTAATCTATCGTAATTGCAAATAAAAAAATAAGATTAGAAGAACTTAAGGTTTTAGGGTTGCGAGGGCAAAAATAATAGTTTAAGTTTAAGTACAAACAACAATGACCCTAATTTACTTGACTCCCTCATTAAATAATATTACTTTAATTCTTGGTTGCATTAGCTTTCGGGAATATGGTCCACGAAGCTTGTGTGTTGTTGTGTTCTGTTACCCCGAGTGTAGGATAATTAATATAGTTGGTGTGTTGAGTGGTGAGTGTGGGTGATATAGTGAGATGATAGACGGGTGTCGTCAAGACTTCCAGGAGCGTCTCACAGTGTTGGTAAGGTGGTGACCACACCTGCTGACTGCTACACCTGTTGGTCCCAGACACACACACACAATAGAGGGAGCGCGGGGGTCACCGTGGCTCCCACCACCAGTTATCCTCTCAAGATGACAGCAGCTAGGAAGACCATATAATTATAACCATACTAAATAAGCGAACTTAAAATATTTCCAATCCATCCACCAATTCCAATCCAATCCCGGTGTAGAGTTACACGGGGAATATAAGTGTAGAGAGAGGGGGTCCCGCGCTCACCTGCTCTGTTACTACCAACAGACGACTGAGGATTACTAGCATGACAACACACAACTTACAGGTGAGTGTTGCTGAGGTCGGCTCTCGGCCCGGGCAGGTGAACTGTGTTCAAGTGACAGGCAGCAGTTCCCAATGGGAGCTTCAGTGAAGAAGCTTTAACAAGACTTATGACTATAAGGACCTGGGTGTAGCCACGTCTGTGACTATAATAACCTGGGTGTAGCCACGTCTATGACTATAAGGACCTGGGTGTACCCACGTCTGTGACTATAAGGACCTGGGTGTACCCACGTCTGTGACTATAAGGACTTGGGTGTACCCACGTCTGTGACTATAAGGACCTGGGTGTACCCACGTCTATGACTATAAGGACCTGGGTGTACCCACGTCTGCGACTATAAGGACCTGGGTGTACCCACGTCTATGACTATAAGGACCTGGGTGTACCCACGTCTGTGACTATAAGGACCTGGGTGTACCCACGTCTATGACTATAAGGACCTGGGTGTACCCACGTCTGTGACTATAAGGACCTGGGTTGTACCCACGTCTGTGACTATAAGGACCTGGGTGTACCCACGTCTGTGACTATAAGGACCTGGGTGTAGCCACGTCTGTGACTATAAGGACCTGGGTGTACCCACGTCTGTGACTAAGGACCTGGGTGTAGCCACGTCTGTGACTATAAGGACCTGGGTGTAGCCACGTATGTGAGTACTACGTGTGAGCGACAGGAAGGTGAGGCTGGTGGAGTAACATGTGGGAGGTGGGA
>NC_091171.1:49004663-49122163 GCF_040958095.1 Procambarus clarkii
AAATTAAAAGCAAATTAAAAGCAAGACTAAATTAGGAGTCATCTGCAAATTTCCTTGCAGATGGTATTACCAAATTTATTGGTGCCCTAGTACTTTTGACAAATTTATATCAATTCATTAATAACTGAATAAAGGGATATTACAACAGCTAGTAAAGTTAAGGATTTCCCCTTGCATCAATAAACACCATCTACATCATTACTTTTACTACTACATCTTAGTCTATTTGTTGGCCATCACACCTACTAGCAAAATCTTACAAAAAAACTAACAAACATCAATTCCCACTTTCATGGGGTAGGAATGTATTTGCACAGTGATGACAGGGGAGCATTGGCCTATGGGAAACAGTTAAAACGTACACAAAAAAAATCCATACATTCAGTACATCCTCTACACCAGGCATGTCAAACATGCGGTCCAAAGGCCACATGCGGCCATTTGCAAGCACACGTGGCCCTGAACAAAGGATACTGTAGTACTACTGTATATTACTATGTAATACAAAGGATACTATATTCTGCAATAATATTTATTAAATGACTTCATTTAGTTGTCATGTGTGGCTCTCACAACACAAATGTGACCTATATGGCCCTCGGGGGACCCTCAGTTTGGCATGCCTGCTCTACACAATACAGTATATATTCACAGGGAGCAAGCACCATAACACCCCAGCAATCATCCACAGCAGTACCTCACTGTTTCACAACTCCTAAGTGTAAAGCATTCCTTATGAGTTACATAAAACTTAATTTGCTCATTCCCTATGTCTAACTGGTCCTGCCTAATCATGTTCATTATAACTCATCAAGTTCAGTTCACATTCAATCAACTGTTTCAGTATCTGCTCATCACCATTTTGGTGATGAGCAGATACTTAAGTAGCATTAAGTAGCAGATACTTGAGTAGCATTTCCCATATTCTTCTCTTTTCTAGTCTGATAATTATACATTCTTATTGTCACTTTATATGACAGGTTCTTAATTCCTGAGATTAACTACACCATCCTTCTGTGTACAGGTTCAATAGAATTTATATCATTCAATAGAATGCTACAATAGACCAAGCTGTATAATTTAAATAAAGTTCAACATAAAATGAACATCATCACTGAGCAGCAGAAATGGATGTTAATCTAAATTTCTCACTCAGGCCATACCAGCAACATTCCTCCCCAATTTAATCTACTTCCAATTACACATGAACAAATCTATCTGGTCAAACAATGAATCTAGACACTTAAGGAGATCAACCACTACCTAGAAAAGCACCATTTATAAATTTTCCTCTCTCTCTCTCTCCCCACCACTACTATTTTACTTGTGTCCATAGTGACCTTTAGCAATCTTCTCTGATATCTCTCAACAAAACTCTCAACTAATACCATGCACAAACCTACACAATTTAAAGCCAAAAGAATTTACACATATGCATACATCATAAAATACTCCATTATTTTGCAAGCCACACATTAATAACCATACATCTGATAGCCCAATTATAAAGTACAAGCAAAAAAACTCAATAATAAGGGGCTCAAACACACAAACACCATCTTGAACAATGTTAACTGACATCCTTACAGGCAGGGAGACTGTAGCAAAGTAACATGGTGGTGGAATATTACCACAGGAATGGTATAGATGTGAAAAACAAAACCTGATGTGATGTTGCACTGCCCCATACCTTGAGATGGGTACACCTGCCCATAAACCAGCCCCCAGAATTTAATGATCATTTAACTAAAACTAGAATTTTTCAGGCATGAGTCACATGCAGCATCTGAAATACTTCAAGCTACCTCTGAAACCGAGGCTAAATTTTGTTTTCTATGGGGCAATGACTTTTGTAAAGCAACAGTGTTATAAACATAGTAATGAAACTAAATTAAAATACACTAAATGCCAGATATCAGAAACAATATCTGATCTATTATTCCAACTTGAAAAAACATACCACTATTTTTTTCCTGATCTGTGACATGGAGATTGGGTTCTTAATTTCTATGTAGTAGTCAGCATGCCACCGTCTATTGGGCAGGCGTTTGAAGGGCTCAACTAGCTGGTAGTTGGGATCTGGCAATAAGAAAATTGTTGATTAGTAAATTTGACAATAAGAAAATAGCAAATTACTGAATTTGTGGTCCAAGTTCTTTTACAAGATACAGAAGTACATTAATTTATTTAAAGAAGTACTGCATATTCTTTATTTCACTTATCACTTTATGATGGTCACAGCAAACAATAAGTCACACATTATTTGACAACTTTAGGTCATTCACATGAAAATATTCCTGGAAGTAATTTATTGTTAATACCATAGCTTGTAGCAGAGGAACAAAGTTTCCTTTACAGGATTAATATACAGTACATTAATCTATGTGGTGTAGTAGTTATATGCAAATACATATTTATACATTTATGAGAACTCTACAAATTTCATATTGGAAAGGAATGGGGGGGGGGGTGGAGGAGGAAGATGGAGGAAAAATCAAAGGAAGCAAGAAGGAAAGATGGGAAGGGCAACAAAAATGGGAACAAAGGGGGAATGGAAATACACCTGCCATTAGGAGCAGCTCCTGACACCTGCCATTAGGAGCAGCACCCGACACCTGCCACTAGGAGCAGCACCCGACACCTGCCACTAGGAGCAGCACCCGACACCTGCCACTAGGAGCAGCACCCGACACCTGCCACTAGGAGCAGCACCCGACACCTGCCACTAGGAGCAGCACCCGACACCTGCCACTAGGAGTAGCACCCGACACCTGCCACTAGGAGCAGCACCCGACACCTGCCACTAGGAGCAGCACCCGACACCTGCCACTAGGAGCAGCACCCGACACCTGCCACTAGGAGCAGCACCCGACACCTGCCATTAGGAGCAGCGCTCGACACCTGCCATTAGGAGCAGCGCTCGACACCTGCCATTAGGAGCAGCGCTTGACACCTGCCATTAGGAGCAGCGCTCGACACCTGCCATTAGGAGCAGCGCTCGACACCTGCCATTAGAAGCAACACCAGACACCTGCCATTAGAAGCCTCACTCAATACCTGCCATTAGAAGCCTCACTCAATACCTGCCATTAGAAGCAGCGCCCGAGACACCTGCCATTAGAAGCAGCGCCCGAGACACCTGCCATCAGAAGCAGCACCCAACACCTGCCATTAGAAGCAGCACCTGACACCTGCCTTTAGGGGCAGTACCCTAAACCTACCATTAGGAGAAGACAGATTCTTGGCAGCCAGGAAAAGCTGCCACTGAGGGTTGTCTGGATCAACATCTTCCTCACTTTCTTCTTCTTCATGAGTAGCACCCAGAGGCATCTCTGTCCCTCCACTGTCCTCTTCAGGCAGTGGCAACTCAATGCCTTCCTCCAATTCTGCCATTAATACTGACCAATTCTTGTTGTTAATACTCCTCTTACTTCTGAAACACAATGTATAATAATTAATCTTTTGCAACCCACAATTTACACAGTTAAGTTTTCACAGTTTTACAGTTAGTACAATTTACACAGATTTTGCAAAAGCCTTTAACAAATGTGACCATGGTGTTATTGCACATAAAATGCGTTCAAAAGGAATTACCGGAAAAAATAGGCAGATGGATCTACAATTTCCCGACTAACAGAACCCAATGTGTAATAGTCAACAAAATCAAATCCGGTCCATCAATCGTGAAGATCTCAGTCCCCAAGGGTACTGTGGGGACTGAGCTTCTCCCTTCCATCTCCCTTACTTTACACTAATTTGAATTGAATTCCAGCAGCTATTCGTCTGTCCACTCCTGAAGTTGTCAAGGGTTTCTTGCAGTTCTTACTCTCCTCATTAACTTTCATATCATCAGCAAACATCAATATGCATCAATGGATATGAGCAAATTACCTTTGTGAGGTCATTTATATAAATTAAAAAGAGCAATGATCTAAAACCCTGTGGAACACCACTTTCCACTGCAGCCTGACGTATCCTCTCTGACTATCACCCTTTTGCCCCCAGTCCGTCAAATACATTAACTTCAGTTCTGTCTAGTGTTGTTTCTGGCTATCTGTTGTCACCCCTGCTCAGACACCAATCTAACTCCAGTTTGTAGACCTCCTGGAACCTCTTGTTGAGTTTTTCACACACACTTCTTTGTAATTCTCCAAGTATATTCCTTCCTGGGTCCCACATTCCATTGTCATAATCCATTGTTTTTCTCAATATATGGCTGTGCAACAGCTCTTTGCTTTAATGTTTTTTCAAACTTCTACTCTGCTGCCTTCCTGATTTTAGTGTACTCATCCCCTGGCTGCCTCAGTACCCATGTCCCCATGCTTTTTTTCATTACTTTTTTTGTTTTTCTCCTCCTCTTATCATCTCAAGATAACCTCTTCCTCCTTACTTTGTTGAACCATGGGTTTGCTCTTCTCCTTTCTTCCATTTCCCTCCTGAGAGGTATGAACCATTCTGTTGCTTCTTTACATTTGTGTTGTGAGTTCCATCTTCTCTCTATTGGGTGTCATGTGATCTGTTTTGTTTATCATTGCCTGCTGTTGTCAGTTTTGTCTAGTTCTACCTTTTTGGTGATTATTTCCTCTTTTACATTTGTCAGTTTTTCTCAGTAACTGTGATGATATGATGATGCAGTTCTGCCACCCATTCTTGCAGTTTTACCCCATAATTTGTAATGCCATCTACATTTGTGCACCAAATTTGTATACTGCTCATTCCTAGTGGACTGCTTAGTGTCTTCCTTTGGGCTAGTCCAATTCTGGGGGGTGCCATTTATTAGTAGTGACTTGGTGCATCTCCCAAAGGCTTTGCTGGACCAGTGTTTTGCTACAGGGTGCCTTTACTGCAAAGTAGCCCTCCAATGAAAGACAAAAATGTAATAGCCATGCATAAGCTTGGCTTCAAAAAGTAGCAGAGAGATATCAAAAGAGGCAACACAACCTAAACAGTACCAAGCACGTGAGGGAAGTGGGTGGTAGACGGGTGGTAGCTGTAAGAGTGGTTTACCCAGTACCAGCTATTGTTTGCATTTTTTGTCTTTTCATTTCTTCCAGGCATTAGTTTGTGTTGTTAATTTCCTTCAGTTTTGGATCTATCTCTTATCCCCATTCTCCTCTTACCTCATTAAGAGAAGCAGATTCTAGTCTTTGTTCCCCATAGACCCATACACATCTCAGAAGCCAGGTACAATCTGCAGGGTTAGTGGTATCAGTACTGAAGCTTCAAGGAGCTATTGCAGAGGCCAACCCAGAAAATGGTTCACAAATACAAAAATATTGGTCTTCATATTTCACTCGGTATGATAGTGACGCCAGCTGGCAAGGGGTTAACTTTTAGATACTTTTGACCCCTGTAAGAAGTGTGAGCTAATTTGGACATGGATGTTTAGTATAAGTACCTAACCCAAATACAATCATGAGTCTAAGAAAAAAGTAAATGAGAGAGCAAAGTTAATATGTATATGATAATAAAATAAAGGTATGAATGAATACTTTCAAGAATGAATTACAGAGAAGAGAAATATTACTTAGTTGCTAACTAAAAAGCCAGTGATGTTTCTCTCCTAGCCCCTCCCCCCCTCAAGTAAAATATGTTTTCTTTATATTAAACCTTATGAAGTGAATCATAAGCAAATATTCATTCAGTGAAAGCTTGCCTAAAATTATATTTAGCATCAACTACAAGCAACCCATTGTTATATTTTTTTTGTTACCTGAGACGAACACTTTTCTTGGCATTGAGAATTTGAAGCAGGTCACCCTTCCGTAGTTGTGCCAGTTTCTTGAGAGTGCGGGCATCCTTAAAGATTCGGGAGCCTGGTTCATTGAAGGCACATGCATTGTTAAACAGGAGAGAAAAGTCGTCCTCGAGATCATCAACATTTTTGTATTGTTTTGACACAATGCGCTGTGCTATTATCTTCAGGTCAATTGGGTGGCTAATCAACTGGTAGTAATCTGGGTATTTCTGAAAATAAAAACAACTTTATTACCCGAGTAGACTTTGTTTTAAAAAAACAAAAATAACATTAAATGTATTGAAATGCCTCTTACTTGTGGGCTTTCCATGGCTCCTTGTTGCTAGCTGCTCTGGTCAGTTTCCCACCTATCGAGTCATATCAAGTTCTTGCAAGTCATTAAAAAACTAAAAGGAACCATAGCTCAAAACCTAGCCCCCCCTCACAGAGAGCACCAAATTCAAGCCGAAAAGGATAACCCAAAAGCTGTAAGCTTGACACCATTTAACATACACTAACTAGTTCCTGAAATTCAGGTGAAATGGGACGTGCAAGTAAGCATCCTGAAGATCAAGGAGCACCAACCAGGAATCCACCTGCAAGACCAGAAACACGTGAGCTAAAGTGGTCAAACAAAAGGTCAGACCAGGAATGAAAAGATTCAATCCAGTGAGGTTAAGAATGTACCATAAGTCTGCAGAGTCCCGCTTGGGAACAGGAAATAACCGAGACACCCACTGCAAAACGGGTTATATCTACTATGCCGGAGTCTAACGAAGTTACAATGAATGAACAGAGCTGCAGGATAGACTTATGACCCAAGAACCCCAACATGAGAGGGGGGGTCTTGGGTCACCAGTTTAAAAGTGCCAGATGTCCCCCCACATCATCAAATGAGAACTATGAAAGGTTAGACGCAAAAAAAAAAAAAACAGAAGCACCCTTCTAAAACAACTGAGAACAATGCCAACTAGAAGTGGTGAAGACCAAAGGAAGCATTACAGCCCAAGAATTCAGCTACAATGGAAGCCTACCTTGCCTCCAAGCAACAGGGACAGAACTTCTCTGTGATTGAATCTGACTGAGGGGCTGGAAAACACCAGCCTAAAGTAGGCTATTAAGGACTCCTAGGGCTGATGTGATTCATGTGTGTGGAGTTATCTCAGTGTGGCAAGCTATAGGGAGCCACCATTTGACCCCTCAAGAAATTATAAGGATAAATACGATGGAAGACTGCAAGAAACTATAATATAACCAGGACAAAATTAAAATATGGTTATCTTGAGATGATTTCGGGGCTTTTTAGTGTCCCCGCGGCCCGGTCTCTTAAGTGGCTTCTTGAATTCAACCCAACACTCAAACTGCACACTGTTTTTATGTCCCTTTCTTAATACACATAAAAGAAATTCTACAAAATTCTCTCTCTTTTTTTTATTTATATATAATTCATAATAATA
Source organism: Procambarus clarkii (assembly GCF_040958095.1). Lineage (NCBI taxonomy): Eukaryota > Metazoa > Arthropoda > Malacostraca > Decapoda > Cambaridae > Procambarus > Procambarus clarkii. The sequence goes on from NC_091171.1 coordinate 49,011,858, forward strand.
ATTCATTGTGTCAGGGGACAGGAAGCCAGAGTGTATTCATATATGTTAGGCTTATATCGAGGTCCCTTCCCCAGGATGCAACCCCACAACAAGCTGACTAACTCCTGAATGCCTACTTACTGCTAGGTGAACAGAGGCATTAGGTGAAAGGATATTTGCACAACCATTTCTGTCCTGCCCCGGGATTTGAACCCAGAATTTTCAACTTTGTATCGTGAATGAACCGGACTGTACTACCGGGACCTTCTAAAGGGTCCCGGTAGTACAGTCGGTACCCGGTAATGATGAATAAAGGTCCTTTATACATCATAAAACATTTACTGTATTTATGATGTAACAAAAATGAAATTCTAATTACTGTACTGTATTTTAGTTTGGCCGTAGTGAGGCGAAGAAATGCTGATGACAATACTCTAAAAATAAATTTTCATATAAACTATTTGTAATGAATTTCTTCTATCACAAATGTCTTCCTGGCCCATAAAATTACTTGAAATTTTTCATTGTAAATGTTTCTGAGCATAGGCATCCATAAATGGATGATGACACCTAAAATTGTGCCAATATTTTTAATAATGTCCAGGAAAATAGCCAAGGCTCTCAGGATTTTTTCTCAAGAAGGCAAATTATTGTCAGAGGTCTCTAGTGTAGAATGACAACCACACAAAATATTTAGGAACGTTAAGTATTAATAAGAGGCATGTTAAATCAAGTCAAAATGAGAGGAACACTATGGGTTAATCATTTGAGAATGACAGGAGGTTTAAGGGTTAAGTAAATTCAAAGTAACAAAGCTGGGTACTGGAAACAGGAGGCTGGGCACAAGGTACTTCATAAGAGAGGAAATGCTCCTCATATCAGACAGAGAAAGAGATAGGGGGGGGGGGTTAAAATAACACCGAACCTATCACCAGAATCCTACATCAAGCAAATATCAGCAGCTGCATAGTGAAGTTTTACCATTATAAGAACTGCCATTAAGGATCCTGAACAAAAATGTCATTCAGGACCTTGCATATCATTTATGTCAGACCAATTCTGGAATATGTGGCACCAGGGTAGAGATCATATCTCATTAATCATAAGATGAAGATGGAGAAAGTTCAGTGGTATGCCACTAGACTAGTCCCAGGAGCTGAGAGGTATGAGATACAAAAAATGACTAGATAAGTTAAACCTCATGTTACTTTAGGAGAAGAAACAAAAACATGATCACCACATACAAAATACCCACAGGGATATACATGAAAAACAAGGACAGATTATTTAAAATAGGTAGAATAGATGGAAATTAGGTACCCAAGTAAGCCACAAACATCAGAAGTAAGTTTTTCACTGTCATGATAGTGAACAATAGGAACATTTGAACAATTGTGCTAAGCTATGAATGGGTGGAAGCAAATGCCATAAACAATTTTAAATATACATATGACAAGAGCCTAATACACTGGGACCAATACACTAATACAGAGTTGGGACCAATACACCAGTCGATTAAGAGTCAACAGACAAAAAGCTCAAGAGAAATGGTTCATCCTCCACAAATACAACTGAGCGAGTTGACCAGGCCACACACTAGAAGGTGAAGGGACGACGACGTTTCGGTCCGTCCTGGACCATTCTCAAGTCGGCTCAATGGTCCAGGACGGACCGAAACGTCGCCGTCCCTTCACCTTCTAGTGTGTGGTCTGGTCAACATACTTTAGTCACGTTATTGACTCATCGCCTGCACTGAGCAAGTACTTAAAAGATAGATAAAAGGGATCAATTTAAGTTTTTATTTCATTCAAATAAAATATGTATTTTGTATGATAACTCACTTGTCTTGAGGGAAGGAGCCGAAAATCATACGAATATAAACGACCATCAGGGTCCATAGCAGTCATTACAGCCCCAAAGAGTTCCTCAATAGCATCTTCCATTGTCATTGGCTCACCATCCTCTTCCAGAATCATGGGTGCCGACATGGCCAGCGGCGTCTTGGGGGGGTCGTCCACGCTGTAAGAAATACAGTATAGCAAACGGTGAGGAAATAAATAAGGAAGACCAAATCTAGTTTCACTAAAGATCAAAATCCACTTTCAGTAAAGATCAAAAGAATATACATTCAAACTACTGTACTGTATTAGGAATGAACTTTAGTAGACTGTATGTGCAATAAACTAAAGTATTGCCTCAAGAATAATTAAATATGGAGCATTATATACACAAGCATTACAGTTTTTCACATTTCTCCTCATATGGCAACTGGATTCAAACTGACAAATATTAATCTTTTCAAGACAATGGCCTCAGTCAAACCTAATGTTCTAATATGTATCGGCAGCTAACTGCATTCACATACAGTACATTTTATATTACAGGATTTCCAAAAGACTGAACGTAGAACAGAGAACTGTATACAGTATTAAGATAACCGTTAATTGTGACCAATCAAAGCCAATATCACTGGTTCCCCTATCCAAGCCTCACTAGTTAAAACAAAACTATATTTGTAAATGTAATTAAAAATACAAAAGCAACTTACCTTTTCTCCTTTCTTTCAGGCTGCTTAGAAGATGTGCTTGCATATTAATACATAGGTACAGAGTAAGTACAATAATAGTGTACAATAATGCACACATCTACAATTTTATTCAATAATGTATATGACAATAGAATATTGATCAACCAAATTTGATTGAGGAAGATGTACAGTACTTGGTCAATATACCAGGCTCAAGCAAGCAAAACTTTATATTAAAAGGATCAAAAACAATCACAGTAACTTAAGCTGACATACAATATTGTACATTATATAGATACCCAGTATATATGATTCAATAATCAATCTTTCAAAACTTTAAATATAATTTAAGTAATGTAAAATACACTTAACAATACCCTCTTCCCGTGTCGTTCTTCCTCCTCCATCTGTTGTTGCCGAAGTTTTTCCTTGTTTTATCTCGTCTGGAGCTCGATCTTTTGCCACCATGAAGATCGCCCACAATTCACACGCATCTTTGTACTCATCTGTTGACTAAAACCAAAGATATTTCTGAGTAATTCTATTGAAAACCATGATAAAGAGTAAATGTCAACTAGCTTAATACATCATTATACAAGTCATTCTCCAAATAGAGAGATACCTATAGCTACAATGGATGTGATGTGTTGAATAAGGACTGCCAAGCCCCTAAAAACACCAGCTATGAATGTAATTAAATATTTTCTAATTGAATTTGGTGACTCCCTAAGCTAGCTACATTGAGATCGCTCCACACAAGTCGCATCAATTTTAGGAGTCCTTAATAGCCTATCAGAGACCAGCGTCAGAACCTGGCCCCTCACACAGGTGTAGGGAGCAGGGGATTCTTTACAATCACCCTCCAGACAAAAAACCAGCATTGAAAGTAATGAAACGCCATTTTCTAGGCGAGCCCTGGAGACTTCCTGGAACTATCAGGCTGATATTTGTTATAGTAGTCCGAGGCATCAGTCAATTGGAGTTCAGCCTACTGAGGACCACGAGCCAGAGCCTGGCCCGCCCTCAGAGAGGCAAGGAGCAATGGCCTATGGAAACCCCCATGTATTTGGAGGCATTCCATGCTCCCACATGCTCATGTCCTTGGGCAGAACAAGAGCAAGCAAGCAATCCTCCAGTGGTGCAAAGGATGTACAGTACCACCGAAGTATACATGATGACACCCACTTCTCACCACTGGAGCATTCGAGTATGGCAAAAATCATGTCAAGCTCCAAAGAAAATACAAAGAGGGTTGTTTACAAGTGCAGACCAAAAGATGAACGCAGCTGCAAAGGGCATTAGAGGCATGCTGTATGTACAAGCATGTGAACCCTAGTGCACCCTTTAAACAATAACCCCTGAATAACCTCAACATCAGAGCCTACCAGAGGAGTCTTGAACTACCCTGGTTATCTTGAGATGATTTCGGGGCCTTTTAGTGTCCCCGCGGCCCGGTCCTCGACCAGGCCTTCACCCCCAGGAAACAGCCCGTGACAGCTGACTAACACCCAGGTACCTATTTTACTGCTAGGTAACAGGGGCATAGGGTGAAAGAAACTCTGCCCATTGTTTCTCGCCGGCGCTTGGGATCGAACCCAGGACCACAGGATCACAAGTCCAGCGTGCTGTCCGGTCGGCCGACCGGCTCCCTACCCTTGCACTACTCTAGGCAAGGCATCCTACACAGAAGGCTGGCCTCCATGGGACAAACTCCCAAACCCACTAGAAGTTGCTGTCAGGGTGGGGGCACTGGCAAACAAGCTCCTAAGGGAAGGGCAGCCCTAAGCACATACAACTTAAGATAAATAGTAACCAAAGTCCACATAACAAGTCAGGCTTCTAAACATATGTACATGAAGCTATTACTAAACTTTAAACAATACACAAGAAAATAGGTACCACAGGACAGTCCAAGGGATGGCCAACACTTCTCTAGAATCAGTTGGGACCCATAAGGCTTGTGACTCAAAAAGCTATCCACACAGGTGAACATCAGGCAACTGGCTGACTACTGCTGGCGTGGAAGCCAACTGCTCTCAGTGGTGCTGCATCCTGGTGGTGTGGCCAAACTACAATGGTTTCCAGGGGTTCGTATTGTCCGGATTGGACAATGCATTTATAAGATACGCATATAACAAAATAGATCATATTAACATAGTTCTTCATTATTATTTGTGTTATTATGTATTACTCAGCAATGATATAAAGGCACCAACTGCATATCCACTTTGTGGACACTTCTTACTACTATTGTTCTTCTCTGAGCATCGGACAGGTGCTTGCATCTATTTATTACTGCATAATCCTTCAGTTCCAGTTATTAGGAGCTGTTCTTATTTTTAAAAAATCAATCAAAATCAATTTCTGAAAATATTTTGATGAAAGTTTCATGACACTGAAGTCAATAAGTTGGAGATTTGTTTAACATTAAGTTATTTTTACGCAATTCTAATATTTTTCGCTATTATGCTCCCTATATTCGCGGTATAATGCGCAGTCTAAGGGTTAACTAAAGTTTGATATTTATTTATGTATTACAAAACATGTTTATAATGATATACAAAATGATCATCATGGTGTATATACAAACAAGATTTAACAATGATATTATTTTGTAAAGATGAAGTGCAAAAACCTCTACTGTACATAAATACTCACCTTTCTCAGACACATTTGAATCACAATCTTTTGCCATGGAAACCTTAACATCGACAAAGCATTTCTGAGGTTGGCAGGGTCTGTAAAAATAACCTTGATACACACATGATGAACTTATGCTGTAAGTAAACCTAACAGGAGAACAAATTTCAACTACAATATACCTTGGCATAATAAAGCTTGGCATTGTCCACCAACAACTGCACATCTTTGCAAAACTCTTCCAACTCATTATAAACATCTGTTTTAATCTTCTGCTGGATTTTCAGCATGTCTATTGGAATTTTGATCATATCGTAGTACTGAGGTTCCGTCTTCTTCCGTGGAACACGAAGGAACGCCTCGCACAGATATGTCTCGTCATCCTTCTTCTTGTTTCTCAGAGCGTCAAATATATACTGTATTGTGTCAACCTGCAAGTGATAAGTCACAAAAGGAAAATAAGCAAAAATTATGTATAATGTGCCTTTCAGCATAATACTGAAATATAATACTATTTGCTACTGATGATACTACCTTCATCTATTTAAACAACAGCCCCCACACACTAAATATAGTACTGTACTGTAATATTGTAAATAATAAATTAAAAAAAAAAAAAGGCCATTCATGGATGTTAATCAACAAACTCACGCTAAACATAGCACGGATCTACTAAATTTGATTTGGAGGTAAATCATCATCAAACCAAACTCACCTTCAAATACACAATGTTAACATTAGCATTAAAAATGATGGAAAGTTCCTTGACCTACATATAGATTAGAGACTAAACTTCAGCACCCACATACAACACACAGCATAAAAAAAATCATATATTATGTTCCTCACTCTTCTCTCCTTTCACTATACTACTCACTAATCTATCCCTGTTGACCAAACCACACACTAGAAAGTGAAGAAATGACAACGTTTCGGTCCGTCCTGGACCATTATCACGTCGATTGTGATGAGAGGAAGGAGGCAAAGGCAATAAATAGGCAAGAGAGAGGTGAGGAGAAGGAAAATCTTAGAGGAAGAAGAAGCAAGGCAACAGGTACAGAAAGCAAGGTGAAATAACGGGGGTAATAATGGGAATAAGGAAGGGATCGTAAGAGAAAACAAGGGAAAGAAAAAGAAAGATTAAAGGAAGATAAAAGGAAGGGTAGGCTTATGTTACGCTTATGTTAGGTCACGTTTGTTAGAAGGTTTAGAACATTTGAGTATATACTGTGAAAGGGAAGAGTCAACAGCAACAAAGCCAGGACTCTGGTTCATGTTGGGAATGTTGTGTATCAGACCCAATTCTATCCCTATTTAACATATGGTATCTGTGCATGGGATTCAACCACTGCAAAACCCCTCCAGCCCATCATCACCCAGCAAAAATCTGCTAGAGTATCAGAATTATAACAAACTGTCTTTAGGCAACACACAGCTCCTCTGTTTAAATCCCTAAACATGCTGAACATATACTCACTCCACACATTCTCTTGTGCTATTTACATTGCTACAAAACCTTGTTCCTAAATGCTAATCCTGATCTGAAACTCTTCCTTGATAGCTGTAATAAAACCCATGAACACCACACTAGACATAAATATCTCTTTGATATCCCCAGAGCCAGACTAAATCTATGCAAACACTCCATGCAAATAAAAGGACCAGTCTATGGAACTCTCTCCCTAATGAATTAAAAAATTATCCAAGCTATGCTTTATTCAAAAGAAAAAACAAAAAGTACCTAATTACATCCCCATAGTTTCCTACCTTGTGCTTCAAACTTACATTGTCTCTTATGCTACCCACTCACCCAATTGCAGTACTTAAGACATGCATCACCAGTATAATCAATACAATCAATTTTTATTGTAGTTATGTTGAAATCAAATTCTGCTGTAATGTACATTTAATTACTCTTATCCATTATATTAAGGACCTGCTCAAAATGCTATGCATGTTAGTGGTTTTGCAACAGAACAGGGATCCAGGGACACCAGATCAACCCACAACAAATCCACTGAAACAGAACTGGTGGCTTGCAGGTAACAGCACAAAGCTGCCATTGGACACAGTGCATGATGCACCCGCAGCCAAACCATTACAGCATCCAAAACCAAAGGACCCCCTCCAGAAGCCCACCATCTCATTCTTCAGAAAAGAATTTATGAACACCAATGTTTTGTACTCTCACAACACAATGTACCTTCTTGTATATAAATAAACAAAATAAATAAACAAACAGCCTTTTACTATTATGTTACCACAAGTAACATCCACCCCCTCAATATCATAGCTAATCAAGTTACACTTTACATAAAAGCATGTAAGGACTGGTAAGGAACACACTCTGGGTTTCAAACTTGGGTCCATTGACCAGTCTATGGACTGTTATCTTAATATTAATTGTACCCTGTACTTGATATGATATTTTTCTTCTTTATAACATCTCAGACCTTTTACTAACAGTGTAAAGGAAAAATATGCTTTTATATGGGTCTCTATTTCATAACTGAAAATAGTAAAAAACCCAGCACTGAATGTAAATAGAAGTCAGTTTTTGGGTGAGCCCCAGAGGCTCGGTGAAGCTATCACACTGATTAAGTGCCACATTACTTGGAGTCATCAGTCGTGCAGTTCTTTTTGCCTACAGCAGGGAAAGCCATTCCCTGCTGATGGCAAAGATGAGAAACTTTACATTTAAAGTGTTCATGGGCCATTGCTCCCTGCACCTTTCTGAGGGGACCAGGTTCTGGCTTGTGGTCTATGGTAGGCAAAAAGAACTCTGCTACCAATGACTGTCAGTAATATGGCACTTAATCAGTGTAATAGTTGCAGGGAGCCAACAGGGTTCTCCTCAGAAAATATATATACAGTACTCTAATTATAATATACAAACTTACAAAATACTTGCAAGTATACACAAAATGAGTTTCACAAAATAAACACATATATCATATATATGTGGTCAATCATATCTTCAACCACATTATTGGGACTCATCATTTGAATAAAGATATCCTTAGTGAAATCAGTCCATAGAGCATGGGAATATTAGAGTATGAATGGTAACTGTTACAGTAATATGGTTCCAATTAAGTTTTTAATGATTTTTATTGATGGCGCAACATAAAAGGAAAGAGTTGGGGCCTTGGGAAAACTATTGAACACATTTAAAACCAAATTCTATGGTTCATTTTCATTTTGACATTTCCCAGTTTTTGTTCACAAATATGGGCCCATTTCTCTTTAAAAATGAGGTTTTGAGGCAAAGGCATAACAAATATGCTAGATATGTGGTTAAAATCTCTTTACAGATAAGTTCTCTTGGTAGCTGTCTTTCATATGACAGGTTGAAATTAAAATTTTGCTAAATAAAATCAGATCACAGTGTGTGGGAAACATTTAGGGTATGAATAGTAACTTAATGACTCTAATCACGTTTGTTAATGATTTTCGTAGATGGGTGCATTAGAAGAAAGAATTGGGTCCTTGGGAAAACCATTGAGGACATTTAAAACCAAAATCTATGGTTGTTTTGATTTGACTTTTCCCAGTTTTCGTTCACAAGTATAGGCCTCCAGGAGCCATCTCTGTTTGAAATGAATCCCCCACTCCAATGAATTGGGATTGGTCCATATACGTAGTTTGTTGAATTGAGTTTGCACTGTAATATCATGAGCCTTGTACATAAAACTGTGACAAAATCAATGAGCTGTTGATGAACTGATGATATGGCAGACAGATGATTAACAGTTTTCAGAATGTATACAACAAATAAGTTATTAAATTAAAAAGTTTCATTATAATTACATATACAGTATTTCAACTATTTTCAGTTATTAGCCACTGTGATGCGCTCAGTTTATTGTGAAATTCCCCCAGTGAGCATGAAATCAAGTGTTCCCAAAAAATTATTTTTTCTTTGTAAAATGATAAATTCCCTTCCCTGAATATGTCTTTGTAAAAGTAAATACCAAATTCCATTTACTTTGGCTGTGGGGACATGGACAAGGTATGCTGTGACGTCATCAGGGGCTGGTCGCCCGTGCGTGACACACCCAGACATAGTCGCGCGGGCCATTCAAGCACCGGGTGTTACCACAAATATATTTTCAATTATTTGTTCTATGTATTTCCAATGCGTTTTTTTTTTTAATCGTATATGATACATATTTGTGTCCTTTACAATATGTATACAGTAGAACGTTCATAATGTTCCATGGAATTGTGATACATGTGTCAGTAATTTATCCACAATAAATGTTGTCGCAATATTACTTGTTAAAAATTCCCTATAATTACAATATGTAGTTTCACACACTATTTACACAGTAACATACTGTATTACATACTCAGTACTTCGGAATGGAGTAATAATCAACGAAGTAGTCCATGGTACACAGCGCGACTTCGCTCTCGTTGCACCAGGTACAGATAGATTTTCGCTTCCTGTTTCTTCGTTCTGTGTGCTTGCAAATAATGCACTCACATACATCCTTGGCTTTAGTACCTGTAGGTGGTATGTAGCCAAGCTTGTAAAGCATAAGGTAGTCTTGAAGAGATTATAGATAAAAATCACTTTGTAAGGTAGTCTGGAAAAGATCGCTTTGTAAGGTCCCATACAGGAAGAGATTAAGCCAACCTCGAAGAGTGTCAGTTAGTCAAGAAGAGATTTAGCTATTCTTGAAAATATCTATGGAAAACACCACTATGGAAGCCGCTAACACTGTTCATCTATGCTACTTGTATCAGATGCATCATCACTGAACGCAGAATACGATTCATCTAGGTATTATCTATATAAATTGGAGATTACATAGGTGGGCAAGGGTAGCGGTCAGAGCTACAGCTGGATACGCTCGCTGTATCATCCTCATAGATGCTGTATCACTTGCATTCGACCTTTGTGTTAGGTCATTATTGTGCCTAGCTTCACCAATATTATGACCCTTATGTTCTTCAAACAATAAAGTTTGAATTTAACCGAAAGAGCACGATCTTTCAACACCGCGTCGGACAGGCGTTTGGGAGCCAGAGGCGCGTGCGCTACCCATGGTTGCTCACTTAGTACTAACCCAGTCAGCAGCCCTAGGGCATTCTGGGAATTTTTTCCAAGATGGCTGCCTCTCACTGGAGGTCCTAAGAGTCCATTTCGTACACAACCAACCGAGCACACATTTAGAATGGGTACGAAAAAAAAAAAGTTTTCTTGGTTAGCGCAGTTTCCCACCGACCGAGTTTTCTCAGTTGGCACAGTTCAGTGGTTAAAGAGACCCAAATATGCTTGCTAAAATGTTTGTTTATTTTATAGTTATTATAAAGTTTATGTCACATAAAAAAAACGTAATTCTAACTACTTGATACATTAAGACGTCAGTCTATAGACTCATCAATGGACCCAAGTTTGAAACACTGAAAGTGCTCATTACCAGTCTCTATTTAAAGGTGTATACTAAACATATATGCAACAATTACCATGATATTAGCAATTCACAAATAATGACTCACAAGTGTTGTGTCATTCCTTCGTCTTTTTGGTCGTCCCTCAGTAGCTGGAGTAGATGGACCTCCCCCACAATCTTCTCCATCTAGCCGCTTGCGTTTGGCCATGGACAACCTACAAAATACAAAATAAAAGAAAACCCTTAAATTATAAATTAAAGTAGGCCTTAATCATAATTTTTTTTTCAAAAGATGCTCAGAAGTACAATCACAAAAAATATATTCAATTGCCTACAAAACCCTGGAAAACAGATTTAGAGAAGGATAATTCTTACCACAAGGCTTCTTACAATTGTTTGGCCACTATACTGTGAGTATAAGAGTATAATTGGAGTGGGTCCTGAAAGTTATTCTACTCATGCCCAGCCTAGAGCCAGGCTTGCATTATGATAACTTAATCTAGAAGACCCACATATCCATTACAACCTAGCTAGTCCAGCACTTCCTGCAGAAACTTATCTAGCTGCTTTCTGAACAGATGCACTTTTATTCCAGCAATATTTCTTATATTTGTTGGCAGGATATTAAAGAGCCATGGACCTCTGATGCGCCAACTGTTTTCCGATTGTACCTATGGCACTTTTCACAGTCTATTCTGCATTTCCTAATACTGTATGTACTGTATATCTTTCGCTCCAGTACGTTGTTATTTTGCTGTGCATATTAGGAACCTGATCTTCCAGCATCTTCTATGTCACATATATCACTATGGCACATCTTTTATATCACATATCAGTCACATGCTACCATGTGTAGCTTCCGGAGATCAACGGCTCCACGGCCCGGTCGGCAGGCCTCCCGGTTGGTCATCCGGTCAACCAGGCTGTTGGATGCAGCTGCTCGCAGCCTGATGTATGAATCACAGCCTGGTTGATCAGGTATTCTTCAGAGGTGTTTGTCAAGTTCTTTCTTGAACACTAAGAGGCCAGCCAGTTATGCTCCTTATGTGGAGTGTGTTTAAAAGTCTTGGGACCTTATGTTGATGGAGTTCTCTCCCAGAGTACCTACTGCACCTCTGCTTTTCAACGGGGGTATTTTGCACATCCTGCCATGCCTACTGGTTTCATGTGCCGTAATCTGTGTTCAGATTTGAAACCAGCCCCTCACTAGGTCAGAAATTTCTTCGGCTCTGAATGGGGCTGTTAGTACGCAACAATATTCCACCATAGAGAGCACTAGTGTCTTGAAAAGTATCATCCTTGGCATGGGGTCCTTTGTTTCGGAAGGTCCTTGTTATTCAATCTGTCATTTTCTTGCAGTCGTGACAGCTACTTCATTGTATTCTTTAAATGTAAGGTCTTCCGACATGATTACTCCCAGATCCTTTACCTTGTTCTTTCGTTCTATAATGTGATTTGACTGTTTATATATGGTTTCCATTTTTTTCCATAGTGGTGGAGCCGGAACTGATTTTTATTAAACATCATATTATCTGTGGGCATTGAAAGACCCGATTTACATCAAACTGGAGATTTGCTGGGTCCCCTATATTGGGGGACTTACGAAAATCCTAGTGTCATCTGCAAATGATGATACGGTACTGTAATTTGTATCCTTGTCTATGTCTGATATTAAGATGAGAAAAAGTACCGGAGCAAGTACGGTACCTTGGGAAACTGAGCTTTTCACAGTTCTGTTAGGAAGTTGAACTTCCACAGTCTGTTCGTTAGGAAGGTGAAGATCTATTTCCCTACTCTGCCAGTAATTCCTTTTGCATGCATTCTGTGTGCAATAACACCATGGTCACATTTGTCGAAAGCTTTTGCAAAATCTATGTATATTACATCTGTGTTTTGATCATCTTCCATGGCACCTAAGGCCATATCATAGTGATGTCATAGAACCAGTGAAGAGCAGGGTTGCCATAGGCACAATCGGAGAACACTGTATAAACATCAGAAGTCCACAGTTGTTCAACATCCTCCCAGCGAGTATAAGAAATATTGCTGGAACAACCGTGGACATCTTCAAGAGATAATTAGATAGTAGTTTTCTTCAAGAAATGCCAGACCAACCGGGCTGTGGTGGATATGTGAGCCTGCGGGCCGCTCCAAGCAACAGCCTGTTGGACCAAGTTCTCACTAGTCAAGCCTGGCCTCGGTCCAGGCTTGGGAAGTAGAACTCCCAGCACCCTATCAAGCAGGAATGCTCTCATAATCCATCCTGTCATCTTCCTGGCAGCCACTATATTTGCTTGATTATGTTCACTAAATGCCAGGTCGTCAGATATAAAAATGCCCAAATCTTTTACATGTTGCTTTCCTTCTAAGAGTAGATCTGATTGTGTCCTGTACTCCTGTCATGACTCAGCATATACCAGTTATGACTGGATACACTGTGGTCATTCTTTAACTGCTGGACTTGTGCTGTTGTTAGTTTAAGTAATAGTTGTGGATTTGTGTTGTATATACAGCAGTGTCATGTATACAAGTTTGCCACAGTAAATTGGTGGATTTTTTCTGGACTTTCCCTTACCCTAGACTACTTATTGAGGCCAGGTGGCTTTTTGCTGATTTACTAAAAAAGGTCTATGCTACCAGCAATGGTGTGGGACATTGTGACACTACAACCCTGTGTTTCATTTAAGTTCCTCGTTTTCACCATAGCTAAGTACCTGAAACTTATCACCGTTAGACATTATGTTATTTTCAGTTCCCAATCAAAGACTTTATTAATATCTGCCTGAAGTTTTTCAGTGTCTTGTACCGAAACAATTTTTATGCTGATATTTGTATCAAAGGATGACACAAAGCTGTCACTAGTATTTTTGTCTATACTGTATACAAGATAAGAATGAGAAATAGCAGTGGTGCAAGAACTGTGCCCTGGAGTACAGAGCTTTTCACTGCAATTGGGCTTGATCTTATTTGATTGACTGTCACTCTTTGCATTCTGTTTGACAGAAAGTTGAAAATCCAATGCCCCACTTTACCCGTTATCCCTATTTATCTCATTTTATGAGCCATCACTCTGTGGTCACATTTGTCGAATGCCTTTGCTAAGTCTGTGTATACAACATCTGCATTTTGCTTTTCTTCTAAGGCTTCTGTGATTTTATCATAGTGGTTGAGTAACTGTGACAGACAGGATCTTCCCACTTTAAATCCATTTGACCTGGGTAGTGAAGTTCATTATTTTCAACAAAACTGGAAATTTGATACCTAATCACTCTTTCAAAAAATGTTATTGTGTGTGATGTTAATGCAACTGGTCTATAATTTATTTCCAAAGCTTTACTACCTTTCTTGTGCAGAGGAGCTATATCTGCAGATTTAAGTGCTGCTGGTATCTTCCCTGTATCGAGGCTCTTCATAATTCTTTCCGGTTTGATTTTGAAATTCAACAGTCTTGGCATTTACTGCATAGGTAGGTATGCAGTTCCATGGGTTTATAACCCTGTGGATGAAAAAGCACCGCCTGTTCTCAGTTCTACAATGTAGCTTGCTGAGCTTGAAACCGTTGCGCCTTATTTGTGTTACATTTGACGTTTTGAAGAAATTTTCTGGATCAACATCCACCAAATTGTTCAGTATTTTAAAAGTTTCAATGAGATCTGCCCTGTTATGCCTGGTCTGCAGTGTTGTTAGCTGTGGCTAACAAGTGATGTTCTGTAAAGCTGTATTGTGAATTTTTTTATTAATCTGTCTTTCAAAATGTAAATGAATAACCTTTGTGATCATTGATTCAAGCAATTTTTCTACAATAATTATCAAGCAAAATGATTTATAGTTCAATGCAAGTGATCTATTTCACTTCTTAAAAACAGAAGCCATAATCGTAGTACAGTACTACAGTACAGTTCTGGAACACGCTTCATTTTTATGATTTATTAAATACACAAGACTTATTAAATATACAGATATACAAGAGCTCACTAAGCTCATCTTTACATTCTTTGAGGACCCTGGCAAATACTTTGTCTGATTCTGAGGATTGTTCAACATTAATTTGTATATTAGCACTGTAAATGAATTTACTAGTCAAAGTAGAACCTGGAATCAGGATATTAAAACCTTTACTATACTATACTATGTTTAATGAACACTATTGCTAATGTACTTACATTTCAAAGAGCAAAACCTGAAATCTCAAGAAGTCCTACTTGTTTCCTGGTAAGGATGACATCTGAAAAACAAAAAATATAGGATTAGAAATTTAATTCTGTCAGAATATTCAGGTATGACTCTGAAAATTATTTGCCTGACTTTGGAAGTGAATTTAGCTTAGTATCACCTTAGTGTATCAGCTCTGGATTGGGTGAAGATAGTCTAGCCTACAGGCTACTGCACTAATTTTCCATCAGTGAATAAATACCTGCCCTGGTATAGGCTACAGGGTGGGATCAGCCTACATAGTATGTATATCAAAGACGCTTGTGTGCATTGAGCTGCCAAACACTACAATGTCGTGTAAGTACTGATAATTAAGATCGTCTTTGTATATAAGTCATAAGAGGACAATAAGAGCCAAAACCAGAGTCATCGACTTCTGCAAAGAATCAGACCTTAAACAGCGAAGACGAGAAACTATGATTCATGCCAATCTGGTATAAAAGCCCAGGAAGCCAGATTCAGCGAAGGAAGGGACCTAAAAGCAGCCACCGAGAAATCCATATGAAAACATACCCAGTCCCTGAACCTTGGATAAATGGGGAACACCATCCAGGCACCTGTCTACAAAGCCAGACAGACATGACTGAAAATGGTCATGTGGAAGATTGGACAGTGAATGGAGTGGCTCAGACCTGAGAGGTAGAGAATGAATCATAGGTTCAGCAAGTCCTGCAGGACAGGGCCCCCCATAGCAGGGAATCAATTCGACCACCCCATAATGACTGAGCAGAGGAGCTGGCCCAGGACCTACAACCCCACAGGGGAGGAGAGGAATTGAAGATTACCCACACTAAAGATTCTGAGAAGCCAGGGCAAGCCCACCTGCCACAAGTACAGGCTTGGGATAAAGGAGCCAGCTGCCCCTCCCACATTGTAATGTCAAAAACGTGATCCTCAAAAGGGCTAGCATGCACTGTGATGAGCAGTTCTATCGACATCAGAGGCCCGAGACTGTTCAACACGCTCTCACTACACATAAGGGGCATAACTGGCCGCAACCCATTCTCGCACTTGCTTATAGTCAATATCTTGCTTATGAATAAGTGCATATGTGACATGCTAATTTATTGTGAATATTTGAGTTTACCTTGAAAAGCTGAATAGAAAACCACAACCTAACCTAACCTCGTAGGGGCCTCGTAGCCTGGTGGATAGCGCGCAGGATTCGTAATTCTGTGGCGCGGGTTCGATTCCCGCACGAGGCAGAAACAAATGGGCAAAAGTTTCTTTCACCCTGATTGCCCCTGTTACCTAGCAGTAAATAGGTACCCGGGAGTTAGTCAGCTGTCACGGGCTGCTTCCTGGGGGTGGAGGCCTGGTCGAGGACCGGGCCGCGGGGACACTAAAAAAAAGCCTCGAAATCATCTCAAGATAACCTTCTCAGTATGTTAAGATATTACAATTAGTACCTATACCTATATTGATATTACAGTTTTATAAAAATAATAAAACAAAACTAAAATATTTAAATAAATTGTAAAGTAACTCAGGATATTGTCAAATTTTGTATAAAATCTCTATTGTTTAATAAAACAGAAAAAGTTAGTGCCTTGAAAAAAAATATGGCTTAGAATATGTCAATATACTTATTTATAAGCAAAATAATGACTATAAGCAATAAGTCATATATGTGCTGTCTTGTGCGAGAGCAGGTTGCTGACTGACCCCTCGCAGTGTTCAAGAGTTCTTCTTTCTTTTATTATGCACCCCATACCATACGAGAGAACTTGATAAACACCTCCAAGGGATACCTGGATCAACCAGGCTGTGATTTATACGTCAGGCTGCGATCAGCCAGCCCCGAAATCATTGCAAGGTAACCGGACCACAATAAGCCTAACAAGCTTTCTATTTCACGTTCTATTTTTAGTACACCAGCGTAGGATGACGAAGTTATTCCCTCAAATTAGAAACCTGTCATATGAAGAAAGAGTGACAAAGCTTAAATTACATTCTCTAGAAAGGCGAAGAATTAGGGGTGACATGACAGAGGTGAATAAGTGGATGAATGGACATAACAAAGGGGATATTACTAGTGTATTAAAAGTATCAACACAAAACAGAACACAAAACACTGGACATAAATTGGGTAAATTTAGATTTAGGAAATACCTGGGTAAATACTGGTTCGGTTACAGAGATGTTGATTTGTGGAACCAATTACCGCAACACATAATAGAAGTAGGATCTCTTGATTGTTTCAAGTGTAGGTTAGACATATATATGAATGAGATTGGGTGGGTATAAATAGCTGCTGCCTGGTATGGACCAATAGGCCTTCTGCAGTTACCTTAATTCTTATGTTCTTATTTCTGATTATGGGAATCATACTCTATTACTACACTAAACATTATGTGTGAAGAGCTTTTATTGTTAGCATGTTTAAGGACTAAGTGTCAAGCCACTGTATAAGGGTTCAAAGAAAGTGCAATTACCTCACTATCTGGTACCACACTTGTTACGAACTGACCCCTATTGTAACATGTAGGAGCCAGAATCGTATGAAGATCTGAATATCCAATTGTTAGGGTACCTAACAATTGGGCATTCAGGTACCTAACAAACCTAGGGACCTAGGTTATTATATTATTATAATATTATTATTATTACATATTACGTCGTACATATTATTATAATATGTACGACGTGCTTTGCTACGGCAAACTTCCAAAAAATTCAGTGGGTAACAAAGCTTGAGACCAATCGAATCAATATTCTTAAACTCTTCATCTAAGAATTCTGGACTCACAACTCGAAGAGCTCTTAGATACATTGAAGAAAAAATTTATTTTTTCATATTGTATCTATGCCCTGAAAAATAATGAACATAAGATAAATTATTCGTAGGTTTTCTGTAGACACTAAACTTTAGTGAAAAGTCTTCCCTATGAATAAGTACATCTAAGTACATCATACGAATAAGTATGATGTGCTTATTCATAGGGAAGACTTTTCACTAAAGTTTAGTGTCTACAGAAAACCTAAAAACGCGGACGACGCCTACCCGGCACCACCTGCACTTAGGATAAGTGCTACTAGGATTACTGAAGAGGCTTTGACTCCCTCTATCCTATCCTTCCTGAGAAGCCTAGACTTGCTTCACCTGTCCTCCCAGACCTACCTTCCCCAACGACAACTCAAGGTGAACTATTACTATACTGTTGTTGTACCACGTGGGGTCTCCTCCACAATATTTTGAGTTTCACCGCAATGAAGCCAATAAGTTGGAGATCTGCATAACATTTTTAAGTTATTTTTACATAATTTGAATATTTTTCGCTGCTAGGCCCCCAATATGCTCAGTAATAGGCGCGGTCTAAGGGTTAAAGTGCAAGCCTTCTGTTCTAAGTGTACTTTTGTCTGTGTTACCCTGGTTAGAACCTGGAGATTCATGAAAGTTAAAACGAGATCCTGGCCATAAGAGCATGTGTCTGATATACATACTGTATATTTATTTAGGTTAAGTTTAATTGTCCCTTAAGGAATCATAGCCTCATACCACTAGTTACTAGTATGTGACTCGTCTCCAGCTTATGTGGAGTCTTGGAGTTAACAAAGTAGATGTGGTAGAGTATTGTATTGTACTTTGTGTTTTAGGGTTTTAAAAGTGTAAGTTTGTAACTGGAGTTTACCTCCTCCCCCCCCCCCCCCTGTGACTAGGGTTAGGCGATCTACTTCTCGACTGCAGACCGTCACATTTTGGGAAACTAGTTCCCTGTGGGCTGGGCCTACCTACCCTTACCCATAGTGCTACCCCTATAAGTAGTACTCCTCAGTACTGTGTTTGTATACTTATAGCTGCCCACATTATAAAAACAATCAACTAAATGTTTTACATCAAAATGAAAAATTTAGATAGTAGCATCGCCTGAACCAACAGGAGACATACCTCGGCAGCAGTGAGATGACGCGACACATAGTGGACTAGAGAGCCATGACAGTCATGGCTCCACCACCTGCATCCCACCTCTACCTCCCTACCTTACCTTGAGGTTACCTTGAGGTGCTTCCGGGGCTTAGCGTCCCCGCGGCCCGGTCGTCGACCAGGCCTCCTGGTTGCCGGACTGATCAACCAGGCTGTTGGACGCGACTGCTCGCAGCCTGACGTATGAGTCACAGCCTGGTTGATCAGGTATCCTTTGGAGGTGCTTATCCAGTTCTCCCTTGAACACTGACTCTCCCTAACTCACTGAACTCTCTCCCTAACTCATATATTGCTAACACACATATATTGCACTGTGCTAGGCACCACGCAACACCCCCTGTGCTAGGCACCACGCAACACCCCCTGTGCTAGGCACCACGCAACACCCCCTGTGCTAGGCACCACGCAACACCCCCTGTGCTAGGCACCACGCAACACCCCCTGTGCTAGGCACCACGCAACACCCCCTGTGCTAGGCACCACGCAACACCCCCTGTGCTAGGCACCACGCAACACCCCCTGTGCTAGGCACCACGCAACACCCCCTGTGCTAGGCACCACGCAACACCCCCTGTGCTAGGAACCACGCAACACCCCCTGTGCTAGGCACCACGCAACACCCCCTGTGCTAGGCACCACGCAACACCCCCTGTGCTAGGCACCACGCAACACCCCCTGTGCTAGGCACCACGCAACACCCCCTGTGCTAGGCACCACGCAACACCCCCTGTGCTAGGCACCACGCAACACCCCCTGTGCTAGGCACCACGCAACACCCCCTGTGCTAGGCACCACGCAACACCCCCTGTGCTAGGCACCACGCAACACCCCCTGTGCTAGGCACCACGCAACACCCCCTGTGCTAGGCACCACGCAACACCCCCTGTGCTAGGCACCACGCAACACCCCCTGTACTAGGCACCACGCAACACCCCCTGTACTAGGCACCACGCAACACTCCCTGTGCTAGGCACCACGCAACACCCCTTGTGCTAGGTACCACGCAACACCCCCCTGTGCTAGGCTACATTTTTCTGTGCTAGACACCAGGCAACACTGGACAAGGTGGCGGCGGGCGAGGTGTTGCGACCTGGACCTGTCTTTGTCTGCCGTGGTAGCTGTGTTGTCGACTGCCTGTGAGGCCCTCACCTGGAAACACTCACACTGCTTAACACTTGGCACAACACACACAATCAAGGGAACACTTGCCGCCACAACTGTCTACCACAAACAACATCGAATACTGAGCTTATGGTTCTTTTCTCTGAACTCTTTATCAAAAATATTCAATACCACAAGCCCTCTTAACGATACAATAAAATGTGTTAAGATATTAAAATGTATATTTCACAACCATTCGTTGCTATATATATGATTCACATTGAGGTACTGTGTGAATGAAGCGAGCATAGGGGCCATTAAGGATCAATAACACCTCCCTCCAAGGTATGTCCTGGCGAGGGTCACACACATATTAATGTATTTGAGTTTATTATATGCTATAAAATAATCCTCGTATTTAGTTTTATTCATTCTGTTAAATTTATTAGTAATATACAATAATAATACATAATTTTTTTTTATTTATACCTGCACCCGTAAAATGCTAAATTATACAATACAATACAATACAATACAATACAATACAATTTTATTTAGGTAAGGTACATACATACAATAAATATTTACAAGGATTGTTTAACTTATAGGTAGAGCTAGTACATACAATGCCTAAAGCCACTATTACGCAAAGTGGCAAAGTGGCTTTAGTGGAGTACAAAATTGAACATAGATCACTAATATATAGCCTTTTTGAATATTTAATTAGGCAATATTTGTATTTTATGTTAATGATATGTGGGATAAGTTGACTAGGTGTGAAATTTTTTCATAGGAATTCCGGTGGTTGTTGTTGTTAAAGATTCGCTACCTGGAACAATAAGTTCCAAGTAGCACGGGCTATGGTGAGCCCGTAATGCCTTTTGATTTCCGGTGGGGGGGAAAAATGAGAGCTTAGAGCATATACACACTAGAGAGAGGCGCGCATAGTAAGACTCGCACTGGTCAGGTTCAACCCATCCTCATTATGTGGGTTGAACTTGAACCTGTTACCGAACCAGTACCCAAAAATCTAAACTAATTGTTTCGTGTTCTGTCTTGTGTTGATACTTTTAATATCCTATTAATATCCCCTTTGTTATATCCATTCATCCACTTATAAACCTCTGTCATGTCATCAGTAACTCTTCGGCTTTCCAGTGAATGCAATTTAAGCTTTGTTAATCTTTCTTCATATGAAAGGTTTCTAATTTGGGGAATTAACTTTGTCATCCTACGCTGGACACGTTCAAGTGAATTTATATCCATTCTAAGTACGGCGACCAAAACTGAACTGCATAATCTAAATGGGGCCTAACCAGAGCAAAATATAGCTGAAGAACAACACCAACTGGTGTCTTGTTACTAATACTCCGATTAATAAATCCCAATGTCCTATTTGCCTTATTACGAACATTCATGCATTGATTCTTTGGTTTTAATTTCTTACTAATCATAACTCCCAGATCCCTTTCGCAATCCGACTTCGCATACATCATACAAAATCATACGACTTCGCATCATACAAGAATAAACTGAACAATTTGGAGGATGTTGATCTGGACAATTTCTTCGAAAGGTCAAATGTAACAAACAAGGAGCAATGGTTTCAAGCTCAACAAGCCACAATGTAGAAATGATTTACCTGAGGGCCACTAACCTTAGTGGCCTCGATGAGGACAGGAATTAAACTAGCGGCTTATTGAATGTCCCGTCATTTGCCTTGATGATCTTTTCCAGGTATATTTTAAAAAACACAGTTTTTGGCAGTTACGGCTTCGGCGGGTAGGCGGTTCTATGGGTTAATAACCCTATGGGCGAAAAAGCATCTCCAGTTCTCAGTCCTACATTGTGGATTGTTCAGCTTGAAACCGTTGCTCCTTGTTTGTGTTACATCTGACCTTCTGAAGAAAGTATCCGGATCAACACCCTCTAACTTGTTCAGTATTTTAAGTTTCAATGAGATAGCTGTTTGCAATGTTGATAGCCCTGTGGCCTTCAAGCGTTCCTGATACGGGAGGTGATTTAACTTTGGAATGACTTTTGTTGCTCGGTGTTGCACCTTCTCCAGAGCAGATATCCTAGGTCTCCATGATGTTGTATGTCAGATAACCTTGAAACAAATAAAATCAAGAACCAAGATGATCCAAGAGGGTGAAGAAATGGTAAAGAGAATGACATTTTTTTTTTTTGCAGGGATATTCCTGCGCGGGCCCTAAGCCTCTGGCTGGCTCACTAAGTGTTGCTTGTTTCTGTTTTACTTGGGCGGAGTATGAGTATTTATGACTCGTATGGTCGCTTCAGTAAGATTTTGCCCCATGTGTTTAACAACTTCTTCTGTTCTGTTGAATCTAAGCTGAAATCCGGATAATTTCCGGTTTGTAACTGTGCACTGTGTTAGATAATGTTCCAGTGGTCTGTCGGGCATTTCTCCACAGTGCTGACATTTCCTCTCATCTTGGGGAACCTGTAAGCCTATTTCCCATGCACATGGGTATCCAAGCCTGATGCGATGTAAGTGTACTTCTGAATGGTGGACAGTAGTAACACACTTAAGAGTTATTCAATAATAAATACAAATTCGTCCTTCACGTATGGCAGAGGAAAGTCTACTTGGAAGGATTCAATTTACATGAGATTAAGATTAGGATACAAATATATCTGGCACTACGGTATTGATGTCAGTGAAAAAGATAAGGAGTGTAAATTATGTAGTATGCCGCAAGCCCAATTCTTAGAACATTATGTATTAGTGTCAACTTATTGATAACTATAGAAATAAGGAAATAAGTAGTGTACCACATCAAATTGTTTGGTTGTGTGATAAGGGCATGATAGACAGAATACTTAGGAGCTACAAAAATTTTGCCCCAATGAGTGTAACACTTATATGCTGTGCTTACACTACACTTCAAGTTCAAGTTCAAGTATGTTTATTGAGATAAGCAATAAATACATCTCAAAGGGATAGAGTAGCTTAGGCTATTTCTACCCCCCTCTACTTGAAGTCCCTCAAGGGGCGCACAAATTCAGTGAGTACAAATAGACATATAACAGTACAAAAATCCCATTTAACATTGCATACAGCAAGTACAGCATATAATTGTTACATTCTTGGGGCAAAATTCTTGTAGCTCCTAAGTATACTGTCTATTATACCATTATCACACATCCAAACAATTTGATGTGGTACACTATTTATTTCCTTATTTCTATATTTTTCAATAAGGTGACACTCTAATACATAATGTTCTAAGGTGTGGGCGGACGGCATACAACATAATTTACACTCCTTATCTTTTTCACTGACATCAACACCGTATTGCCAGATATATTTATATCCTAATCGTAATCTCATGTAAATTGAATCCTTCCAAGTAGACTTTCCTCTGCCATACGTGAAGGACGAATTTGTATTACACTACACTACACTACACTACACTACACACAGAAATCACAATTGCATACGTAATGCATCAAATGAACAAATCCACAAGGGCCGCCCTGTTTCCTGTGCTTACTATATTAACCTGCAATGTTAAATGGGATTCTTGTATTGTGATTTGTGTATTTGTACTCACTGTATTTGTGCGCCCCTGGAGGGACTTGAAGTAGAGTGGGGTAGAAATAACCTAAGCTACTCTATCCCTTTGATATATATTTTTTTCTTGTGTCAATAAACATACTTGAACGTGCTAGGTTCTTTTCTTCATCAGTCTACGGTAATGTAATGCTATTAATTTGGTAGTCATGGCGATAGTAGATAGTAGTCCTTTAAAAAGAGTCTGTGTACTTTGTGTATATTTAAGTGAATAGTGGATCAAAACTCCTATACCTTTTTTTAAAGACCACCAAAAATCTGAAGATTTTTTTTGTTTAAGGTCTCATTGCGGTTCCTCGACTTAGAGTTGGCGTTCTTAGTCTTACCAGAATCAACCTCACTGAGGACGAAATTAATTTCTTAAATTTGGAATTTTCAATGGTCAAACGTTCGGAGTAATAAAACAAAAAATACTCTTTAGTACGTGTATACTGTAAGGTGGCCGGGCCAGCATTCACGACTGACTAAACACGATTCCTTCGCATCACACCCTATAATAAAATACTTACATATGAGCCGCGTTTTAGTGTTAATTGCTGCACCTGAGTATTTGCCATCTTATTAGTTTATGATGCGGAAAGAATCAGTTTATGTTACAACTTTAACCAATAATGAACGTCATCTCTTTCATGAATATTAAACAATTTTAGCTGTTTAACCACCTTTAATAATTACATAGTGTGTGAATCTAGTGCAATATTCACGAGGCTTCGAAAATATATCAATGTAGGTTAAGTAGGAAGGGGGTGTGGGATGGGATGTGGGAAGGGATGGGAGGGAAGGGGGAGGGGCAGAGCAGGGCGTCAGCGGCCACCACTGTCGTCTCCTGCACCACCTCCACCATGGTCAGTCCCTCCACCACTACTCCACCCACTGGCCCCGTCTAGTGTAGGAGGTAGTGTAGTGGGAGCAGTGTAGGAGGTAGTGTAGAGGGAGCAGTGTAGGAGGTAGTGTAGTGGGAGCAATGTAGGAGGTAGTGTAGTGGGAGCAGTGTAGGAGGTAGTGTAGTGGGAGCAGTGTAGGAGGTAGTGTAGTGGGAGCAATGTAGGAGGTAGTGTAGTGGGAGCAGTGTAGGAGGTAGTGTAGAGGGAGCAGTGTAGGAGGTAGTGTAGTGGGAGCAATGTAGGAGGTAGTGTAGTGGGAGCAGTGTAGGAGGTAGTGTAGTGGGAGCAGTGTAGTGGGAGCAATGTAGGAGGTAGTGTAGTGGGAGCAGTGTAGGAGGTAGTGTAGTGGGAGCAGTGTAGCAGGTAGTGTAGTGGGAGCAGTGTAGGAGGTAGTGTAGTGGGAGCAGTGTAGGAGGTAGTGTAGTGGGAGCAATGTAGGAGGTAGTGTAGTGGGAGCAGTGTAGGAGGTAGTGTAGTGGGAGCAGTGTAGGAGGTAGTGTAGTGGGAGCAATGTAGGAGGTAGTGTAGTGGGAGCAGTGTAGGAGGTAGTGTAGTGGGAGCAATGTAGGAGGTAGTGTAGTGGGAGCAGTGTAGGAGGTAGTGTAGTGGGAGCAGTGTAGGAGGTAGTGTAGTGGGAGCAATGTAGGAGGTAGTGTAGTGGGAGCAGTGTAGGAGGTAGTGTAGTGGGAGCAGTGTAGCAGGTAGTGTAGTGGGAGCAGTGTAGGAGGTAGTGTAGTGGGAGCAGTGTAGGAGGTAGTGTAGTGGGAGCAGTGTAGGAGGTAGTGTAGTGGGAGCAGTGTAGCAGGTAGTGTAGTGGGAGCAGTGTAGGAGGTAGTGTAGTGGGAGCAATGTAGGAGGTAGTGTAGTGGGAGCAGTGTAGGAGGTAGTGTAGTGGGAGCAGTGTAGGAGGTAGTGTAGTGGGAGCAGTGTAGGAGGTAGTGTAGTGGGAGCAGTGTAGGAGGTAGTGTAGTGGGAGCAATGTAGGAGGTAGTGTAGTGGGAGCAGTGTAGGAGGTAGTGTAGTGGGAGCAATGTAGGAGGTAGTGTAGTGGGAGCAGTGTAGGAGGTAGTGTAGTGGGAGCAGTGTAGGAGGTAGTGTAGTGGGAGCAATGTAGGAGGTAGTGTAGTGGGAGCAGTGTAGCAGGTAGTGTAGTGGGAGCAGTGTAGGAGGTAGTGTAGTGGGAGCAGTGTAGGAGGTAGTGTAGTGGGAGCAGTGTAGGAGGTAGTGTAGTGGGAGCAGTGTAGCAGGTAGTGTAGTGGGAGCAGTGTAGCAGGTAGTGTAGTGGGAGCAGTGTAGGAGGTAGTGTAGTGGGAGCAGGTAGTGGGAGCAGTGTAGCAGGTAGTGTAGTGGGAGCAGGTAGTGGTAGCAGGTAGTGTAGTGGGAGAAGAGTGCAGCGGTACGCACCTAATTGTGCTCGTGGAGGTTGAGTTTGGTGTAGTGGGAGCAGTGTACATTAGTGTAGTGGAAGCAGTGTGGTGGTGGTGTAATGG
This sequence comes from Procambarus clarkii, assembly GCF_040958095.1. Classification (NCBI taxonomy): domain Eukaryota; kingdom Metazoa; phylum Arthropoda; class Malacostraca; order Decapoda; family Cambaridae; genus Procambarus; species Procambarus clarkii. The sequence continues at coordinate 49,037,616 of NC_091171.1, forward strand.
GAACAATGCATGGTAATGGGAGAACAATGTATGGGAGTAGAGCACTGTATGGTAGTGTAGTGCAATTAGAGTATGGTAGTGTACACTGAAAACATATTTCTAGTTAACGAGGGACCTGCCAGGGGCCTGTGATACTGCCAACAGGAAGTTTTAGAGGAACCTCGATCCTAGTCTATATCTCCATAAGACTAGGATTCAGTACTGAAGCAAGATCTACGTACTAGACAGTCTTACAGTACTAGGCTATTAGTCTTGTCTAGTAGCTTTTACTAGCTAATGCATGAGCATAGATAATGAGCAAACCTAATATCTGTGAGCGAATTAAATTTAGTTAACATGCTTGCTAAATAACTAAAAATTTAGTTACTGCTTGCAGCAGTAATACAAAAACAAATACAATACAAATATTTGTTCAGGTAAAGTACATACATACAAGGCGAGATACAAAAGTTGATGGATTTATAGATAGAGCTAGTACATACAATGCCTAAAGCCACTATTAAGCAAAGTGTTTCGGGCAGGAAAAACACTAAGACTAAAACTTAATACTAATTGAGATTAAAGTATAAATTGTGTTGAGAAAAAATAAGAAAAAAAATGAAAAAAAGGTGGGGGGGAAACATGGCAGAAAAAACAAAAATACAATTTGGTTTATTTATAATTAATAATGGCAAGTTGTGCTGTGCTTGTAAGAGGCAGAAAGGAGGGGTACCTGTTCAGGACTGAAATGTTAGTGGTCGAACCCTTGTTATAATCTGACCAGATTGTCAATTGGGTCAACCCACGTGTTGCGTTTGCACAATGGTCGCCCAAGTTAAAATCTGCGAATGCTCCAAGAATATTGTTGAAAACATCTTGATAATTTATTAAACCAAAAATCTTTGCCAGAAGAACGATCAGATTTCATTATGGTTCGGAACATTAGTACCCTCAACAGACACAGTGAATAAAACCTGAAGTGGAGTCGCAACAAGACAATTTACAAAATATAGGAGGAGTTATAAAGCATCCCCACTCTGAATAAATGTACCACCCCAACCTTGATACACATGCAGAAGAGGGTTAAAGGGGGGGTATACCACAAAACAACTATAGTAAATGCCTTTATGCACCCTTTGGCATAATGGAAACTTGTCCAAGAGGCAGGTCCTTGGAATACGATCCCCACCGTGAAGAATTGTTTTTACAACCAAGTACTCATTTTACTGTCGAGTTCAACAGAGGCTACATTTAAGGATTTGCGCCCAGTAAATCCTCCCTAGCCAGGATACGAACCCATGACAAAGTGCTTGCGGAACGCCAGGCGAGTGTCTTACCACTGCACCACGGAGACGGCAAAAAGAGACTGGGTGCTAAGAAGCAAACTAAAGGAATTGAGAAATGCAGACCAATACAAAAATGCAAAGCTAAAGATCAGGAGAAGACAGGTGATCCGGATAGTAGGAAGAGTGGAAACTAATGGAGGGGGGGGGGTTGATTATATCCGTTGTTTAGATGCATCTATTACTTGGAGGTGTGGATTATTTTGGGTATTGTGCAATAATCACCGTAGGGTTACTATGGTGTTTATATGGAGTTTGTGTTCAAATGATGTGAAAGGCTGCTGATATTGTGGCAGACTGAGCTGGTCTTAGTGGGCTAGTCTAGAGGGACTGATGTGTTGTCCCGCTCATTCCCATAACTTGTGTTGCTCCACCCCTCCTGTTTTGTGATTTTTTTTTTGTTTGCAAATGGACTACAGTAATTCATATAGAATATATCTTGGGTGAAATTGTAATCTAATTGAGCATGAATCTTTTATTTTTAGATTCGCTTCATATTAATTCAAAACCGTGCTGGCAAAACTCGCCTGGCTAAATGGTACATGAACTTTGATGATGATGAGAAACAGAAGTTAATTGAAGAAGTGCATGCAGTAGTGACAGTAAGAGATGCCAAGCACACAAACTTTGTAGAGGTAAGTCACAAACTTGTACAGTATGTCAAAGATTATGCTGTGGGATCCTTAAAACTTAAATACTGTACAGTATAGGCATTCCCTGCTAGCGCAGGGGATGCATTTCTGAAAACAAGTACTAATATAATCAGTGCTATTAAAGATTATTACAGTACAGTATAACATAGTCTCTAGGGAGTAATTTATTACTCATGACCTACATATTAAGGGTTCAAAGTTACTGTAATAATGCAGATGATTTTATGAATACAGTACTTTATTCAGTACAATACATGTATGTACAGTGGAACCTTTGTTTACGATTGTAATCGGTTCCCAGAGACACGTCGTCAACCAAAATGAATTTTCCCATAAGAAATAATGTAAATTTAATTAATCCACTTGGACGGTCGGGGGATTGAACGCCGACCTGCATGACGCGAGACCGTCGTTCTACTGTCCAGCTCAAGTGGTTGGGGAGGGGAGGAGGAGAGATTGTTAGTGTTTGGAAGGGTAGTCCCCTTCTTATTATAACAGCAGTGACGACATTTCTGGGGTACTCTCTTTTTGCAGGCATACCACTAAGACCTGGTTGTGGCTCACTGCTTGCAGCTCAATGCTTGCTTGTCTTATTAAGAATTTGTCTAAAGACATTTGTATTTCTCTGTTTTAACACTTCTGTAGTGAGACATCACATTCATTCACTAAGAATGATCTCTTATTTTTACTTTCTCAACTATTTTCTTAGGTTGAACTTTAGCACTGACTTTCTTGAGACCCATGTCGTGATATATAATAACTTTTTTGTTAAAAAAACAAAAAAAGCATGCAAACAATGAAATTCTTCACAAAGAATTCAAGCGCGGTCGTCACTACGAGCGGTAAATGTGTAAACAAAATTGAGTGCCTCACCCTTCGCCCCAGCACCATGCGCTCGGTTGACCCCATATGTTTACGAACAGATGTTATCTTCCAAGTAAACCATTGTGTACCAATTCAAATTTTACGATGAATTTGATGATGTCTACCCAAAAATTCGTACTCTAGGGCAGTCGTCAACCGAGGTTCCACAGTACTTTGCAAAAACAAAATATGTAGTGTATATTTGTATACAGTGCTCAAATATTAATTTAAGCCAAGTTATTAATATTACCATTGTTAATACCTGTATAATAATGTATTTGAATTCGTGTTAGCTAAGTTATAATGCACACCAATTTTATGAATTAAATTTTCTTGAATTTATATATAAACACTACACAGTATTTGTTAATCTATAAGTGTTATGTTCATAGCAAATGGCACCATCCATTTGAATGCTGCTACATTTCATATGCTAGCTGTGTGTAAACAGAAAGAATGTGCAGGAGGCCCGCCACACTTGGTACACTGCTCGTTATGGATCAGTACAGGTATCATTAAAGTTAATAACCATGCAATGGCTTTATGTCCACCCTACAACCAAGACCATCCAAAGCAACACAAAAACCACAAGTGCTTATACAGATTTTTGGGGAGGGTACCTATGATGGCTCTTCCTCTAGAGGGTTTTGGTAGTTGCTTCCCATGGCCTTCCTCCTATCGCCATAACCAGTGGTGGGAAATGGCTTGGTGAGGTTACGTATTGACCATACCCATTTAACTCGTTGGCACTTAATGGAGCACCACCCTGCTCCTTATTGTCCAAACTGTATTGTCCGTCTTATGTTCGTGCATATCCTAGTTGAATGTCCTGACTTCCAGGATGTGTGCATGTCTTGCTTCCCGACTGTCTCTCGCAGTCACCTGTCCCTCGATGTAATTTTTGGTGAATTGGATACCTTTGATGTTGTTCACCTTATACGCTTTTGTTCTCGTATTAGCATCCTTAGTGATGTTTAGTGCCTTTTGAATATCCTGCACATTTGACGGTGCTACATAGCCTCCCCGGCTTGGGGCCTTCTTTTGATAATTACTTTCTTAACTGAAGGAGTAGGTTGTGGAAGCAAACTCTCGTCATACTTTTAAAACTAGATATGATAGGGAAATTGGACAGGAGTCATTGCTATAAACAACTGATGGCTAGAAAGGCAGGATCCAAGAGTCAATGCTCGATCCTGCAGGCACAAGTACACACACGGCGCCTCGCGGCTGAGTGGACAGCGCTCGGTGGTTGTAGTCCTAAGGACCCGGGTTCGATTCCCGGCTGAGGTGAAAACAAATGGGGAGAATTTCTTTCATCCGGATGCTTCTGTTCACCTAGTAGTAAATGGGTATCTGGAAGATTAGACAGAAGTGTTTGTGCATGTGTTAGAGAGAAATATATGTAGTAGATACTGTATAATAAAGGGAAAAATAGTGGTTAGAAAGGCGGGGTCCAATCGCTAATAGCTTGATTCTGCAGACACAAATAGTAAATACTGTAGTAAATACATACGCACAAATTTTTTTGCTGTATCTTACTTTTGTATGTAAATGAATAGTGTACCTGGATCATATCTGGGGAGGGTTTCGGGAGTTCTTCTATTCCCTGAGCCCGGCCTGAGGCCAAGCTCGACAATAAGAATAATTTGTTAAAAAACAAAAGTTTCATATTGATTAATAAGAATGTTACTCAGCTTTTCCTTTCTCCAAGTAGTGCTTGAAGTAATTTCTTTTTTTCAGTAGTGCTTTCAAGTGATTGTGAATTTAATTTTTAGAGGTCTGGGGGTCAGATTCACGAAACGGTTACGCAAGTTTTTACGAATGTGTACATCTTTTCTCAATCTTTGACTGCTTTGGTTACATTTATTAAACAGTTTGGGGCATTTTCATGCTTATAATCAACTGTCGTTATTGTTATATACAGCCTCCTGGTGCTTCTGGGGCATTTTCATGCTTATAATCAACTGTCGTTATTGTTATATACAGCCTCCTGGTGCTTCAGAGCTCTTTAACTGTTTAATAATTGTAAACAGAGCCGCTAAAGATTGAGTAAAGGTGTATAGGTTCGTAAGCACTTGCATAACTGCTTCGTGAATCTGACCCCTGGACTGGTTTGAGTCTTTCTGCAGCCCCTTCCAACCACCAGTATGACACAGCAGGTATCTTTGGAAAGATCCCTGCTATGCCAGTGCAGAATGTTGGCTTGCCTGATAATTGGTGATTCTTTGCAGTGAGAACAAAAAATGACTGCATTTGGGAGCAGCAAGCAACAGTATGCAATGCCTAAAACAGAACTTTACATTCATTCAAAGCCTTATCTTTTATGATGCAAGTGATAAAAATATTGTCTCTTACTTTCCATAAACTTCTGCCAATAAATATTTATTTTTCAAACAGTTTCGAAACTTCAAGATAGTATACCGACGTTATGCTGGCTTGTATTTTTGCATCTGTGTAGACATTGCTGACAACAATCTTGCATATCTTGAAGCCATACACAACTTTGTTGAGGTACTCAATGAGTACTTCCACAATGTCTGCGAACTTGACTTGGTATTCAACTTCTATAAGGTGGGTGTCATAATTTTGTGATATTCAAATGTTAGTTTTTTGATTTATTACTGTTCTAATGAGCTGCTATGTTTGACCTATGTTACAATGGAACACTCCCAGTTTTATGCTGGGATGCATACCCAAATACTATACAGTACAGTATTGTACTTTGTGCTATTGAATGTATTAAAAGGTCATATGGTAAAAATATTGGGTGATCCAGGGCAAACATTTTTATTAACAAGATAATACAAGCAATATGTACAGTACTGTAAAATATAGTTTGAATGACCTTTGATTTTTTTCTATGTATAATTGTGTGAATTATTGTGAGAAATCTGTTTGCTATTCCTTTATTACCATTGTATCTTCAGGCCTCCTCTGACTTGAATTTCTATAGTTCCTTGGGTCTGTTCTTCAAAAACCTCTTCACTCAGTCCCTTCATTCTTTAAGAATCAAAATTTTTACATAAAGTAAGATCCCCATAATCCTTAGAATTCTGTTCAGTTAGGAAAAATGAAATATACCAAACTATAACAAGAAAGCTTAGACTGGGCTTGGGAAGTATAACAACTCAGAAACCACTCTAGATATACTGCCACTTGCTCCACATGGAATTTTCAAGTGTTCACTGCAGGGACTTAATAAGTGCAAGTTCAAATCACTTTAGTTCAAAATGACCAATGGTTAAATTCATAAAATTCAAAGTCCTTCTATCTCTTCACGTGTGAACACTAGTGACTCAAGAGAGGGGTTTTCAGCAATTACCAATTAGCCTGCTTTACCACCACCTCCAGCTATCACCAGGCAGCAGCAGCACCACAACAAATCTTTGGCTACCCTGACCAAAGCCACCTTCCATACTGTACTCAGGATTGTTGCCCACCAAGTAGTCTACAGGCTGAGACCACATATAAAAATTGTTCTTGTTAACCTCCCATAACTTTGTTTACAGTGTGTAGTGGGCTGTTTTTTATACACTATATAAATATATATATATATATACTGTATAATGTATATATTTATTTTGGTGTATTTTGGTAGCAGTGTTTCCTGTAGGCATATATAATTGAATGTGACCTTAAGGGCGAGTGACATAAATGATTCAAGTGTCTTTTCTCTATTTGAAGACAATGTAAGGAAAATGGAGAAGACTCATGCTAGAATTATTTACCTCACTCTTTTGGTCACACTCAATAATACTGCATATATATATATATATGTGTGTGTGTGTGTGTGTGCATATAATATATATATACAGTATGTGTATAAATATATATGTATACAGCACAACCTCTGACTTTTTTTCCTGAATTAAGATGCCTCCAAATAGCTGAATGATTGTGCTAACATACCAAATCATCCAAATCCAGAAGAGGATCTAAATTATGAAAACAATAAGAAAAATGTAGACTGACTCAGCATGGTAATTTCTAGAGGATTATAATCTTTGTTTAGGTATTTTTATACATTTTTAGGCTTTTATTAGCAAGCATAATGGAAAGAATAGTTTAACTGAAACTACAGTACTTATTTGCTCCCTTTTGGCAATAGTCCAGCTTCCCCAGGAGTTGGCAGACCCTGGATGGGGTTGATGCAACTTTCATCATCTTCGATACAGCAGGAATTTTTTTGAACCACCCCTGGACCATTAAAAGATAAAAAGCACAGGAAGGTTCTTAATACATTCCTGAAAGACCTCGGAAAGAACACACGAATGCTGCAATCATGTCATATAATAACCTGTAGCACTTAAATCGTGTATTTTGTTTCTAAGACTCCTGCTATTTGTGTAGTACACCTTAAGGGTGTTATTTTGAGGCCCATTTTTGCCCCTGTTCATTTTGCCTTGACTGTTTCCCTGCCAACAAGTGGTTTTATTGCCTTGTTTTTCCATATCCATTCCCATACCTCTTATCATATAAAAGTTTTAAACCAGACCTCCAACCACAGATTCCAATAAATTTACAAGGCAATAGATAAATGAACCCCATCCTGGGCATACATATCATACTTTCCTTAGAATTGTTTCCAATTATCAATGAATATTGCATTTGATTGGCAAAATTTGTCCGAGTTGGGAATTGACTCCAATTGCCCTAACCTGCCATTTTTTCAATTAACTCTTCTTGAAAGAAACCACAAGAAACAAGAAAGTAATTCAATGGCTGGTTTAAACATTGTATTACTGCTTCTTTCTTAACTCTTCCTACTTCAGTTTCTCCAGCACTAATACAAAGAACAGATTTGTTCTCATTACCAGCCATAATATCACTCGTATTATTAACAATATTCACAGTTCTCAATCCCAGATAGCATACCCTTAACCAGTTTTCCTTATCTAGCTCAAAAAGTCCTGTTCAGATGCCTCGCCTAGGAATCTCCTACAACCAACATTTGCTTTATTTCCTTATGTTGCCCCACTTGGAGACTGGGCTGTCACCTCCCTGCAAGACTCATCTTCCAACAATGTGTAGACATTTGAAATACTAGCAGTAGGAATGAAAGATTTCTTCACTGTAAACATCAGGCTTTTATTTTTGTATTTTCCACTCTCCTACATCCTTCAGGATCAGGCTAATGTTATCCATCTCTGGTGCTACTTGCTGGCAAAGGAAAATGATCTTTCTTAACAGAGCAACCTCTGCCCTCAAAAGAACTACACATCTCCATCAATTTGCAATACACATCACTTCTCTTCTAGTACAAGTACACTTCTCTTCAACAAGTACACTCACGATGGCTGCCTGTTAAACTGTATTTGAATGATTAGACTAAAATTCGTTCCATGTTTTATGCTAATTGTGACTGAATTTTCTATTTCTCATCTACATAATGAAAGATGGCAAAACTGATATGAATATTGGTGGTAGATGCAATGGTTACAGTTACTGTATTTTCATTTTCTCCTACAGGCTTACAGTGTAGTAGACGAGATGTTTCTGGCTGGTGAAATCCGTGAAACAAGTCAGACCAAAGTGCTTAAGCAGCTGTTGATGCTAAACTCTCTTGAATAGCTCATACTTAGGATTATGGAGATATTGTACACCGTAAAATATATAACTATGGGACCGAGACGTTGACTGCATTACAGTTGTTGCGCCTTCTGGAGGAGCTACTAGCACACAATAGACATCTGGTGAATGGGTGGTCATGAAGTTCAGCTGTGTTATCTGATGTAGTAGTTCAAATGAAGTTATACAAACCTTCAATAAAGTCAACAGTATATTAAGTGTGTTCATTTTGCAGTATGTTTGGACCTGATATAATGGTTTGAAGATTGTGAATAGCCTGTATGAGATAGATTGTGAATAGCCTGTATGAGATTGTGTATTGTATGTATGTATGTACATGATTATTAATTTACAACTTTTCATTTAACTCGTGAGTTACATCATGCATATTATATTTAGATCTTTATGTAATTTAGAAAATTTTGTTTATATGTATATTTTCTATTTAGTAAAGAAGTACAGTATGTATTAAAAACGAAACACTAAGCCTTTGATTTCTTGTTCTCCTTAATCCAATAATATAAAACATTACACTTCTTTCTCACTAATGTAGTAATCCAAGAAAACATTACAGAAAACTTAAGAATTACTATTTTATTTGAATCCATCCTGTGAAATGGCAATTTAGAATACAATACAGCAACATATAAATGCGTTTAAGTAAATTTATAATTTTTCCCAAAATAAACCTGACCCTTTCTTATGTGTGTAGCAAGGACATCTCTATATTGTATTAAAGTGTGATGAACATATTAGTAAATGTTGCCTTTGCTGAATATAAAGAAATAGTTAACAGTAGAGGATTGTTGTAATGTATGTCATGGAGCTTGTTAAAGAATTTGGCAAGCAGTTGATGCACTTACTTTAGTGACAATATAAACCACTCATCAATCTTGTAGTGAAGCAATTGACACATTTGCAAGACCAGGAAATGCCAGTGTAACAAAAGGTCAGTTTGTCTGATGCTGCAGTGTCACTGACCTACTGTTCATCGTTTCTTTTGCAGTATACTACTATAGTAATTTAGTTTTAAATATTATTTTCAAATTATTCCTAAAAATTCAGGTAATATGATGTAATTACCTTTTTAAATGATAAACTTTTTAACGTTTTTGTCAAGTTATGTACTAATCATAAATTTGAACATTGCATGTATCCAAATGAATAAATAAAAATAATTATATGCACACAGTATGGTACATGTATACAAAGCAACTTATCAGAATTAAGGGCCCAAAACATTTTTTTTTATTTGTAAATATTTATATTTAATGCCATAAGACAGCCTAGATTTTAACTAAGTTTTGACCTTTATTTGGAAGAAATTGGATAACTGAGCAGGGCTGGAGTTGGGTATGGTGGGGCTGCAAGCTATGGGAAGCTGTAGTGCCATGCATGGCAGTTGTTAACAGGAAAATATTATGCAATAACTGAACTTGGTAAGGATGCCACCATAACAAATAATTTGGAAATACTATAAGAAACATAATCTCTTGCATTTCCTTGCATTGGTTCTGAGGAACCAGTGCAAGGAAATGCATTGAAAATGGCTATTTCTACCCCACTCTACTTCAAGTGCCTCAAGGGGCGCACAAATACAGTGAGTACAAATCCACAAATCACAATACAAGAATCCCATTTAACATTACAGGTTAATATAGTAAGCACAGGAAACAGGGCGGCCCTTGTGGATTTGTTCATTTGATGCATCACTCAATTGTGATTTCTGTGTGTAGTGTAGTGTAGTGCAGTGTAAGCACAGCATATAAGTGTTACACTCATTGGGGCAAAATTTTTGTAGCTCCTAAGTATTCTGTCTATCATGCCCTTATCACACAACCAAACAATTTGATGTGGTACACTACTTATTTCTACAGATATCAATAAGTTGACACTAATACATGATGTTCCAAGAATTGGGCTTGCGGCATACTACATAATTTACATTCCTTATTTTTTTCACTAACATCAATACCGTAGTGCCAGATATATTTGTATCCTAATCTTAATCTCCTGTAAATTGAATCCTTCCAAGAAGACTTTCCTCTACCATAGGTGAAGGACGAATTTGTATTTATTACTGAATAATTCTTAATTGTGTTACTACTGTCCACATTGCCATTCTCTTTATCATTTCTTCTCCCTCTTGGATCATTTTGATTCTTGTTTTTATTTGTTTCAAGGTTATCTGACATACAACATCAACAAGAGTTTTTTCCGTTACTCTCTTCGGTATCTCATCAACTACCTCATTCAACAGTATTCCCACATGTGAAGGGATCCACATGAATCTTACTTTATACCCAGTTTTTTCTATTTCTTAACATTCTCTCTACACTCTATCACAATATTCTGGTATACTGGGCGTCTGCTATTTAAAGACTAACGCTCCTCTACTGTCAATAAAAAAACAGGCATTTTTACCACATTTGACTACTTCCTGTAATCCTGCTAATACACCTTGGAGTTCAGCCTGTGTTGAAGAGACATTGTCAGTTAAGCGGCGTCCAATAACAGTATCTACAGTGCCGATGTCAGTGTACTCCCTGATCAAGACTCCACATCCTGCCTTCCCGTCCCTAGCTACTGACCCATCACAATATACATGTAGAGTGTTTTCTGTAAGTAATTTTCTAATTATACAATCATGTTGCCCTCAGCTCTCCTATCTCATACATACTTTTTTTCTTTTGCAATGGAATAATTACTACATCTACATTACAATCCTCCCCTGGTGGTGTGAATTGTCTCTTAGGCACAACAATACATTCTGTACTAACATCATACTTTATACAATACAATACAATTTTATTTAGGTAAGGTACATACATACAATAAATATTTACAAGGATTGTTTGACTTATAGGTAGAGCTAGTACATACAATGCCTAAAGCCACTATTACGCAAAGCGTTTCGGGCATGATAAACTTAAATGACAAGCTTAATACTAATTGAGCATAATGAGTAGAATGAAAACAAGAAATGAAAACATAGATGAAAAAGCAGCACAAATACAATTATGTCGACAAACAGCGCTCTTTAAAGAAAAAAACAGACATTGGTTGACAATAGAAGGGTAAGGTAGGTTACAGGGAATTTATTAGGTATAGCTTCGCTTTTAACTTAAACTGGTTGAGAGAGGTACAGTCTTTAACATGGTTGGGAAGGTCATTCCACATTCTGGGCCCCTTGATTTGTAGAGCATTTCTAGTTTGATTAAGTCGTACTCTAGGAATATCAAAACTGTATTTATTTCTGGTGTGATGCTCATGGGTTCTGATACAACCTTCTATGAAGCTTTTGAGATCAGGATTGGCATTATAGTTTAGCGTTTTATATATGTATAATACACATGAGAGAATGTGCAGTGACTTAATGTCTAACATATTCAGAGATTTAAGTAGGGGTACCGAGTGATGTCTGGGGCCAGAATTGGATATTGTCCTAATAGCAGCTTTGTGTTGAGTAATTAGAGGACGTAAGTGATTTTGGGTAGTAGAGCCCCAAGCACAAATACCATAGTTGAGATATGGATAGATAAGGGAGTAATAGAGAGTCACCAGGGCAGGGCGTGGCACATAATATCTGATCTTAGAAAGAATGCCCACAGTTTTTGAAACTTTTTTTGATATGTTTAGAATGTGTCCCTGGAAATTAAGCTTGTGGTCAATGAGAATGCCAAGGAATTTGCCATCTAATTTGTTACAAATTTGGGTATTGTTTATTTTGAGATTTATTTGATTAGAGGATTTATTGCCAAACAGAATATAGAAGGTTTTGTCAATGTTAAGGGTGAGTTTGTTGGCAGTTAGCCACAGATGGACTTTATTTAGCTCAGTATTTACTGTGGCATTTAGAGCAAGGGGATCAGGACTGGAGTAAATGAAGGTTGTGTCGTCAGCAAATAGAATTGGTTTGAGGTGTTGGGAGGCATTTGGAAGGTCATTAATGTAGATGACAAAGAGGAGAGGGCCAAGTATGCTGCCCTGGGGAACACCAATGTTGATGGGTAGGGTGGGAGAAATTGTATTATTCACAGAAACATATTGGAGCCTGTCAGTAAGGTAGGATTTGAGGTATTGTAGGGAGTGTCCTCTGACTCCATAATGATGTAATTTAAGAAGAAGGTTTTGGTGGTTGACAGTATCAAAAGCTTTACGCAGGTCCACAAACAACCCAACAGGGAACTCATTTTTATCAAGAGCTGTATGAATCGAGTTAAGCATACTAATAAGTGCATCGTTAGTGCTTTTTTTGGGTCTGAAGCCATATTGGCAAGGGCTAAGTATATTGAGTTTGGCTAGATATGAGTAAAGCTGCTTATAGATTAGTTTTTCAAAATTTTTTGACAAGTTTGGCAGGATAGATATAGATATAGATAAATTATAACATTAGAGCATAAGGTACTCATATATGCTCTCTTCTTTATCGTACATGGTTCATTACTTCCCACCTTTTGAACTGAGAGGATTAATTCATTAGTTTCCCCACCTCTCATTAATTTAATGACAGAGGCTACTTTTATTTCTGAAACTCTATCCCCCAATACTCTTCACATTCAACTCCATCCTCATTATCTCAATCATAGCATTTCTTGGGCATCCTAAGATAATTGTTGTTTGTTGTTATAGATTCAGCTACTCGGAACAAGTTCCAAGTAGCATGGGCTATGGTGAGCCCGTAACTATAGGTGAGCTATGATGAGCCCATCAACATTGGTGTTCCCCAGGGCAGCATACTTAGCCCTCTCCTCTTTCTCATCTACATTAATGACCTCCCAAATGCCTCCCAACATCTCAAACCAATTCTATTTGCTGACGATACGACCTTCATTTACTCCAGTCCTGACCCCCTTGCTCTAAATGTCACAGTGAATACTGAGCTAAATAAAGTCCATCACTGGCTCACTGCCAACAAACTCACCCTCAGTAGTGACAAAACTTTCTATATTGTGTTTGGCAATAAATCCTCAAATCAAGTAAATCTCAGGATTAACAATACCCAAATTTGTAACAAAGTAGATGGCAAATTCCTTGGTGTTCTCATTGACCGCAAGCTGAATTTCCAGGGACACATTCTAAATATATCAAAAAGTTTCAAAAACTGTTGGCATTCTTTCTAAGATCAGATATTATGTACCGCGCCCAACCCTGGTAACACACTATTACTCTCTCATCTATCCTTATCTCAACTATGGTATTTGTGCTTGGGGTTCTACTACCCAAAATCATTTACGTCCTCTAATTACCCAACACAAAGCTGCTATTAGGACAATCTCTAACTTTGGCCCCAGACATCACTCGGTACCCTTATTCAAATCTCTGAATATGTTAGATATTAAGTCACTGCACATCCTCTCACGTGTATATTATATATGAAACGCTGAACTGTAATGTCAATCCTGACCTTAAAAGCTTCCTAGAAGGTTGTAACAGATCCCATGAGCACCACACCAGAAACAAATACCTATTTGATATTCCAAGAGTACGACTTAGTCAAACTAGAAATGCTTTACAAATCAAGGGACCTCGAATGTGGAATGACCTTCCCAATTATGTTAAAGACTGTACCTCTCCCAACCAGTTTAAGATAAAAACTAAGTACTACCTAATTAACTCAATGTAACCTACCTCATCCCTAAATGTCAACCCATGTCTACGATTTTTAACAATGCTGTTTGTTGACCAAATTGTATTTGCTTTTTTCTGCCATGTTCCCCCCCCCCTTTTTTAATTTTTTTCTTATTTTTTCACAACACAATTTATACTTTAATTTCTAAGTTAGTATTAAGTTTTAGTCTTAGTGTTTTTCCTGCCCGAAACGCTTTGCGTAATAGTGGCTTTAGGCATTGTATGTACTAGCTCTATCTATGAATCCATCAACTTTTGTATTTCACCTTGTATGTATGTACTTTACCTGAATAAATATTTGTATTTGTATTTATTTGTATTTGTAACTTACCTGGCACAGGAGCGGGGCAAGTAGCACGGACTATGGTGAGCCCGTAGTGGACTTACCTGGCACAGGAGTGGTGCCTCTAAGATAATTCTCATGGCTTCATTTTATTCCTTCTCCAACTTGCCCATCCTACCTTTACCAAAACAAGAAATGACAGGTGCAGCATAATCAATAAGAGATCTTACAGTACTCAAGTATATCATTCGTAGCACATGGACTCCCACTCCCTTTCCACAGCATGCCAAGGCCTTCAGAGGTTGTAATCTCTTCCAACATTGACCCAACAGTCTGTTCATCTCAGCTTCCAAACTCTCATGGGTATATCCAACATATATGCCTAAATATTTATATATATTAACTCTCTATATTTTTACCGTTATTTTCAATATAATGGGCCTCCGACTTCTATATTCAAACTTAGTTTTGCCTTCATTAACCACTAGTCCCATATGGTGACACAGGTTACCGAAATTATCCAACAGCGTTTAAACCTTTGAAATATCTTTGCCCTGAAACAAAATATCATCAGCATATATGATCGGAGTTACCCCATTTGAGTATCTCTCAGACGCTATCTTATTCATTAGTACATTAAACAGGGTGGGACTCAACACTCCTCCCTGAGGTGTGCCGAGTTCCAAAGATCTCACACCTGACATACAACCTTGATACCACACCTGAGCCTTCCTTTAGTGAAGATAATCCCCTATCCAGCGCAATAATCTTCCTTTAACACCAAGACCAGCTAGTTTATATAAGATAACCCTCTTTGTTGGCTTTATCAAAAGCTCCTTGTAAATCAATAAAAATTCTATAATAATCATTATCACATTAGCTAGACATTTAATAATACAGTCAGAGGTACTTTTGTCTCTGAGGAACCCGAATAAATTACTAGACAGCTGATCACCTATTATATATAAAAATCTATTTAAAATGATCCTCTCCATCATTTTACAAAAACACGAGGTCCGTACTCTCCATTGGCTATAGGGATAGGGATGATCATAGCTTTCTTCCATTTACTAGGAATACTGCCCTCTTTATAATTAATATTAAAGAGGTCTAACAGTGGACTTTTCGTCATAATGGCAAGTTCATTAAGTATTTCATAAGTTACTCCATCCTCCCCAGGGGCGGTAGATTTCCCAACTTTAATCGCCGTTATTAGTTCTTCTCTGGTAATACCTGTGCAAGTGACATCATCACTGTTACCTGCTGTAAGTATAAAATCCTTTCTTAGATCGTTCCAAAAATCTAATGACTCATTATAGCGGGTAATGAACTAATTTTGGCAGCTTCCGTCCATTTATTTACGAGACCATTTGCAAATCCTTGCGGGTCTGGATGTGCAACAAAATTATGCTTTTTACCCCTTACTTAATTTACGTCTTGCCAGATTTCCTTCAAGTTTCTGTTACTCCCAACTTTCTCTGCAAACTCCTGCCAATACTTGCTCCTAATTTCCTTTCTCTTCTCCCCACACAGCCTAGCAACTGCCAGTAAAGCATTCTTCCCTTCCTCAGTCCTACCATTCCTATTCCAATTCCTGTGAGCTCTCCTCATTGTCAATGTCCCCCCCTTAAGCATCTTGTCCTGTATATAATTTTACTTTCTGGGGGATCTATTAAAAATTCAAACCCGTCCTCCACTAGTACATTCCATCCAGCTGTTGACCCTACAGATGCATTCATAAACTTGCTGTTTATTCAAAACGGAAATTTTCTCAAATATAAATTATTATAATAGCATATTGTGCATATATAACAACATATGTACATTATGCATATATTGTTAGGTTAGGTTAGGTTAGGTGTTTAGGTTCTGTTGGCGATTATTCGTATTTGTAGTATGTGGGTGAAGCATATACAGTGTTGTGATTCGAACAAAATTCGCCAGTGAAGCACTTGTTCCAGAAGTGTTCGAACGAAATCAGTTGGGAGTCGTGTGTAAACCGTTTTTCATTCATAAACAGGGGGTTTGGCGGGTGCATGGAATCACTTTTGGGGTCTTTGTTTGGAGGACGGGCTGACTGTTTATGAATGAAAAACGGTTTACACACGACTTACAACTGATTTCGTTCGAACACTTCCGGAACAAGTGCTTCACTGACGAATTTTGTTCGAACCACAACGCTATAAATGCTTCACCCACGTACTACAAATACAAATAATCGCCAACAGAACCTAAACACCTAACCTAACCTATCTTATGCCTATATATAAACACAATATGCTAATATATTATAATATTAATTTATACTTGAGAAAATTCCGGTTTTGAATGAACAGCATGTTAAAATTTATGAATGCGTCTGTGGGGTTGACCGCTGAATGTAATGGACTTGAGTTGAGGACGGGTTGGAAATTAGATACTTTTTGGTTTTACGTTTGAACAAGGAATGAGCTGGACAATTTTTTAATTCATCAGAGAGTGTGTTCCAAAGCCTCTAAAACCTCAAAGCCTATTAAAACCTCCATGGAAAATATCCCCTCCAATTTCTAATTTCATGACAATTGCAGGGAGTCGCTATAAATGAAGATATTTCTTAAAGAGTAGCACTGAGGCCGACTTCGACTGTCCTCTGACACACACATACCCCTAATGTACCATCTTCGAAAGTTGGGGGAAGCTGGCCTCTTACTTTGGCCAGATAGACATAGTGTTTTATAAATATAAATACATTGACTAATAGGGGGACCTTTGACAAGCCGCCAGCTTCCTGTCCACGTCGAGGCCACAGAGATGGTGGTCCTCAGATAATGCAGTTAAGCTGCATTTGCAAATTTGCCGCCCAGCATTGAAGTTTGCCTCTTTGCGGTTCATCATTCTTATTTTCGTGTTCACTACGCGCCCTATCTTTGTGTCGCCCACAAATTTATAATAATAATAACAACAATTATATTTATTTACAAGAAGGTATAGTGGGTATGTGAGATTACACAAGATTGGTATTTTTACATTCTTGTAAAGTCACTAACACGCATAGCGTTTCGGGCAGGTCCCGAAATCTAATATATCAGGTAAGATGAAAAGGTACATTGTGGCAAAATTTATGTCAATATAAATTTATGTCAATATAATATAGCTACAATATAAATTGACAGATGTGATTATACTGGTGAAGATATGTCATATGAACTCATATTGGGGGAAGTGGGTAGTACAAGATACAGTGTGAGTTTGAAGCACGAGGTAGGAAACTATGAGGATGAAATTAGGTACGTTTTGGTTTTACTTTTGAATAAGGCATAGGTTGGACAACTTTTAAATACATTAGGGAGTGAGTTCCATAGACTGGGTTCTTTTATTTGCATGGAGTATTTGCACAGATTTAATCTGACTCTGGGGATATCAGAGATATTTATTTCTGACATGGTGCTATTACACCTATCAAGGAAATGTTTCATTTGCTGATATTACTGCTCACCCTATTGTCAAGGTCGCCGATGCAAAGCGTGAAAAACATTTAGTCCAGTACAGTGCCCCACAGCATGCACCCACTCCTACGTCACTCCGTTTATGCTGACTGTTGTCTGTCTTAACTGACTGTTGTCTGTCTTAACAAATGGACTGATCCAGTTTAGTATGTTCTCTCTGGTGCTATATGCACCTATACCATCCCAAGTAGCCTCTCAAGCTCAACTGTATCAAAAACCGTGCTGAGGCTCAGATATACAACACTGTTATTGTTGTCCACTGCCTTGCATTCGCTTGAATAAGAGGATAGGATATTAACTTGGTGGAACGTGGAGACCCCTTGTATACCCATGCTTGGAGTCTCTCAACCTGCATTTTTCTAGGGGATTTCTTATAGTTTGCAGCAAGAGTTATATCTTTTTTGAATATTGGGGCAATGTTAGTGACCCTCCAGGCAGCAGGAACAGCAGCAGTACTGATTTATATATTAAATACACTCGAAAGTGGTCCTATGAGCTCCTTCTGGCATTCTTTTAAGACCTTCCCGAATATCTCATCAAAACCGGAGATTTGTTTGGTTTAAGCCTCTCAATATCAGCCAGAGTAGTTGGTCTGCCTCTTCCCCTCGATGAGTTAGTAAGCCCCCTACTCTTGGGGAGTGGATGTTTCCACTACCTACGAGGAGTGGGTAAGCCTCCTTAAAGGAGTGGATCTGCTTCCCTGAGGAGCGGGCCAGTCCCTATCCTCCTAGGAAAAGATCAGCCCTATACCCCCCGGAGGAGTGGGCCTTCCTCCTAGCCCTTCGAGGGGGTGAGTCTGCCCCAATTATTCCTTCGGTTGGTCCTCAGCTCTAATGATTTCCGATTTCCGACCACTGGCGGCCTGGCGACCCCGAGTTTTGGCGGGACTGCTCGTTATGCACGTAGCGCGGTAACGAGGGGGGGCTAGGAGGGTGTAGGGTTGGGAGTAAAACTTGATCAATTATTGAGGATGTATTCGGCAACCTGAAGCGTCTTCTCTATCATTGAACACACACCTTGGCCACAGCATTTTAAACAACAGTACAGTTTCCAGGCCAGATAGCCTGGTCTTACCCGCATTGCCAATATTCTCGAGTATCTTGTACGTTGTCATCATATGTTCTTCGGCTCTGTTCCAGTGGCGATATGTTAATTTCGTCTATCTTTATGTACTCAACTAGTTGTGCTTGCGGGGGGTGAGTTTCGGCTCTTTGGTCCCGCCTCTCAACTGTCAATAAACTGGTGTACAGATTCCTGAGCCTACTGGGCTCTATCATATCTACATTTGAAACTGTGTATGGAGTCAGCCTCCACCACATCACTGCCTAATGCATTCCATCCGTTAACTATGACACTGAAAAAGTTCTTTCTAACGTCCTGATGGCTCCTTTGGGTACTAAATTTCCACCTGTATTCCCTTGTTAGCGTGCCACCAGTCCTAAAAAAAAAAAAGTTTATTTAGGTAAAAGTACATACATATTTAAAAGGTGAGTTACAAACATAATGTTGGATTTATAGATAGAGCTAGTACATACAATACCTAAAGTCACTAATGCGCACAGCGTTTCGGGCAAAGTTTGCCTTTATCTACCCTGTCAGTTCCCCTGAAAATTTTATAGGTGGTGATCATGTCTCCTAAATCTTCTGTCTTCCAGTGTCGTGAGGTTTAGTTCCAGTAAGGAGCAATGTGTCAACTTCCTTAGTCCTGGGACGTGCCATGTTGGTGCCAATACTCCGTTACTGGCTTATGTACGTGGCCAACAGTCCACTTACTCACATGATAATGATAACGACAATCATAATGATATGATAATGAAACTATTTATGAAAAGTACATACACACAAAATAAATTACAAACAGAAAGGTGAATTTATAGATAGAGCAAGTATATAATATATATTGGTTTGTCTTCATTTGCATGTTTGACATATTTATCTGGCAAATTTGAAGACCGTGCATAATTAGGGATGGAAAGATATACAGGAAAAAAATAAAAATCGCTTCAAAACGATCTTGACAAGCAACATAACAGGTAAATAAAAAATGGCAGATGCAGTTTAATGTTTTAAAAATGTAGAGCTGTAAGCCAAGATAACAATAGAGTTAACAGATATCAACCGGACAATGTTGACACCGCGAACTTTGAATGCCAAGAAGATCTGGGGAAGGGGGGGGTGGGGAGTCATGATTGTTAGCTAGAGATCTCAAGCCAAAAGGTGAGTAATTACGAAAAGGAGACAAAAAATCAATCATATATGTGTCTGAAGTGAGGGCAAATATGATACAGGGATTTATTTCCAGAAATCTTTGCAACAAGACACTTAAAGGGTATGGGGGGCACTAACGCCCACAGGATGGGTATGGAGGGTGCGCTACCGCCCACAGGATGGGTATGGGGGGGGGCGCACTAACGCCCACAGGATGGGTATGGGGGGTTGCGCTACCGCCCACAGGATGGGTATGGAGGTGCGCTACCGCCCACAGGATGGGTATGGGGATGCGCTACCGCCCACAGGATGGGTATGGGGATGCGCTACCGCCCACAGGATGGGTATGGGGTGCTCTACCGCCCACGACGGGCTAAGCACAACGACCCATTAAACGTGTACTACTCAAACAGGCGGGTATTGATAGAACAAAGCAGAGGGTCCAAATACACTTGTCTGCGCAGAAACATTAATGAATGATGAAAACAGTGAATAATTGTCTGAATAAGCAAATAAAGGGTGACAAATTATTTCACACACTGATAGACAGGTTTGACGGAGTATAGCAATATATGTCAAGTAAAATATATAATGTAGTGACAAAGAGGGAATCCAAGCTGAGCCACACATACTCTGTTTGAATAGAATTAAATCAAAATAACGATAGCCTAATAATAGGAGTCATATACGTACAGGCTATCAAACTAGGACAGAACAGAAGAAAAACATATATAAGAAGAAATATATCTTTTTTAGGTCTCACACTGTATGTGTTGTGGGAGACTTGAATTTTAGTAGAATAAACTGGACTAACGAAAAAGGGAATACTGAAACAGAAAATGTTGCTTCCTTAAACAATATATTATGGCGCCAACAACTTAAATAATATTTTAAGCTTAGATCTCACACACACACACACACACACACACACACACACACACACACACACACACACACACACACACACACACACACACACACACACACACACACACACACACACACACACACACACACACACACACACACACACACACACACGAGACTTTATAATGGTCCGAAACGTCGTCGTTTCTCCATCTTCTGTTGTGTGAGTTGGTCATAATTTTAAGCTTAGTGTTAGTTAACAGTGAGACAAATAATATCTAAATAGAAAATGGCCTAGAGAACAGCCATCACAACGCAGCCAGATTCAACATAGCAAGGAAAACTCGTGTGAGAGAAAACTGTTAGGAAGCCAGGTTTCTGTAAAATTGATTTTGAGGGTTATAAGGGATTCCTGTAAGGGTCTGAGGGTGAGGGGCGTGGAATGTGGTGTGTTCCCCGGAGGTGTGGGAAGCCTAGCGGTGAGTTACATCACAATGCATTACCTAAGAACAGTAAATACTGAGCTAAATAAAGTCCATCTGTGGCTAACTGCCAACAAACTCACCCTTAACATTGACAAAACTTTCTATATTCTGTTTGGCAATAAATCCTCTAATCAAATAAATCTCAAAATAAACAATACCCAAATTTGTAACAAATTAGATGGCAAATTCCTTGGCATTCTTATTGACCACAAGCTGGATTTCCAGGGACACATTCTAAACATATCAAAAAAAGTTTCAAAAACTGTGGGCATTCTTTCTAAGATCAGATATTATGTACCACGCCCTGCCCTGGTGACTCTCTATTACTCCCTTATCTATCCATATCTCAACTATGGTATTTGTGCTTGGGGCTCTACTACCCAAAATCACTTACGTCCTCTAATTACTCAACACAAAGCTGCTATTAGGACAATATCCAATTCTGGTCCCAGACATCACTCGGTACCCCTACTCAAATCTCTGAATATGTTAGACATTAAGTCACTGCACATTCTCTCATGTGTATTATACATATATAAAACGCTAAACTATAATGCCAATCCTGATCTCAAAAGCTTCATAGAAGGTTAGTAACAGAACCCACGAGCACCACACCAGAAATAAATACAGTTTTGATATTCCTCGGGTACGACTTAATCAAACTAGAAATGCTCTACAAATCAAGGGGCCCAGAATGTGGAATGACCTTCCCAACCATGTTAAAGACTGTACCTCTCTCAACCAGTTTAAGTTAAAAACGAAGCTATACCTAATAAATTCCCTGTAACCTACCTTACCCTTCTATTGTCAACCAATGTCTGTTTTTCTTTAAAGAGCGCTGTTTGTCGACATAATTGTATTTGTGCTGCTTTTTCATCAATGTTTTCATTTCTTGTTTTCATTCTACTCATTATGCTCAATTATGCTATTAAGCTTGTCATTTAAGTTTATCATGCCCGAAACGCTTTGCGTAATAGTGGCTTTAGGCATTGTATGTACTAGCTCTACCTATAAGTCAACCAATCCTTGTAAAAATTTATTGTATGTACCTTACCTAAATAAAATTGTATTGTATTATGTAGACTCAGATTACACCTAATTTAAGTACACTCTTAGTCAAACCCAGAAACATATAGTATACCTTATACATTGATTAGGTCGAACAATGACTGCAAAAGTGTGTACCCTTGGGGGCCTTACCAGAAAAAAGGTTATGTACAAACGAATTAGCAATGGGTTCTGTGTTCTATATGCACGCGTACATAGAACAACAGTGTGCCGAACTAACAAGAAATATTACAAAGAAATGAGATAAGCTAAAAGAAAAGAAACTGTCTTTTATAATTAGAAAATATAAGAAATTATCCCCTCTCCCTGCTCCTGTATCTCTCCCTGCCTCTGTACCTCTCCCTGCCTCTGTACCTCTCCCTGCCTCTGTACCTCTCCCTGCCTCTCACCTCTCCCTGTCTCTCACCTCTCCCTGCCACTGTACCTCTCCCTGCCTCTGTACCTCTCCCTGCCTCTCACCTCTCCCTGCCTCTCACCTCTCCCTGCCACTGTACCTCTCCCTGCCTCTGTACCTCTCCCTGCCTCTGTACCTCTCCCTGTGTTACGGACCCGAGTCCAGCGTCGTAGCACGGAGCAGTGACGACAACGCCATCTGTGAGTCCGCTCCCGAAACCCCCTCCAAATGGACGACGCCATCTAGTGAGGACGGGATATACCGGCCACAGGGGCTGGATTCCCGTCTTAATCAGCTCATAACATAGCCGCTGCTGACCTCTGGTGAAGTGGCGCTTAGACAGCAACGCCATCTATGGAGTGGATAGGTGGGCGTTTGTGTCTAAGCCTGTAAGTGAGGTTCCCTAGCCCCAGTACTAATGACGTGTCTGATTACAGAGTCGACCTGGGACTGCTGTATTGGACGATGGGGCAGTCTACCCAAGGCAGCCAAGGTCTCTTCATGAGTTTGCTCTGCAGGAGCTGTGAGTCACCCCCGGACGAACACTGTTGAGAGTGTTAGCCTGCCTGTGACGTGGCAGTACCAGGAATCGTCCTATCCGGGACTGGCTGCTGGAAGAGACTAGCCACTGTGGTGCTGAGAGAGGAGAGTGATCAGCGGAATCACACGAGGCTCCTGCCTAGGGCTCGCAACCCTAGTATCGGTCGTGGAGTGGCCTACACAGCGGAGCTGATCGGAACCTGCCAGCTACAGGCTGGATTTGTGGTTGAAGGCCTCCACGATGGTGCACCCAGTGGGACTGTGATTTGGCTGGCCTGTGGCCAGGGTAGATTCGCCGAGAGAATCAGAAGATTCATCGTGGACCACAAAGAAGAGAACCAGGGCTACTCATCGTGGGCCACAAAGAAGAGAACCAGGGCTACTCATCGTGGGCCACAAAGAAGAGAACCAGGGCTACTCATCGTGAGCACCGTGGAACATCCTGAGTCTTCGGAGGAAGACAAGTTATTGTACATAAGTGTAGTTATAGCCCAGCGTGTGACTGATATATTTATTTATGGTGGTGGTAGAAATATATATATAAAGCAGTGCATTTGTATCCCTTCCCCTTTAATTTAACTTGCATTACGGAACACACCCCTTGAAAGCCACTACTAACTTGGGGCCGGATACCCAAACTCTAATAACATCAGAGAAGAACCCGGTTGCGACCCAATAGGGCCGTAACACCCTGCCACTCACCTCTCCCTGCCACTGTACCTCTCCCTGCCACTGAACCTCTCCCTGCCACTGTACCTCTCCCTGCCACTGTACCTCTCCCTGCCACTGTACCTCTCCCTGCCACTGTACCTCTCCCTGCCACTGTACCTCTCCCTGCCTCTGTACCTCTCCCTGCCTCTGTACCTCTCCCTGCCTCTGTACCTCTCCCTGCCTCCGAACCTCTCCCTGCCTCCGAACCTCTCCCTGCCTCTGTACCTCTCCCTGCCTCTGTACCTCTCCCTGCCTCTGTACCTCTCCCTGCCTCTGTACCTCTCCCTGCCTCTGTACCTCTCCCTGCCTCTGTACCTCTCCCTGCCCTTGTACCTCTCCCTGCCTCTGTACCTCTCCCTGCCTCTGTACCTCTCCCTGCCTCTGTACCTCTCCCTGCCTCTGTACCTCTCCCTGCCTCTGTACCTCTCCCTGCCCCTGTACCTCTCCCTGCCTCTGTACCTCTCCCTGCCTCTCACCTCTCCCTGCCTCTGTACCTCTCCCTGCCTCTGTACCTCTCCCTGCCTCTGTACCTCTCCCTGCCCCTGTACCTCTCCCTGCCTCTGTACCTCTCCCTGCCTCTCACCTCTCCCTGCCTCTGTACCTCTCCCTGCCTCTGTACCTCTCCCTGCCTCTCACCTCTCCCTGCCTCTCACCTCTCCCTGCCTCTGTACCTCTCCCTGCCTCTGTACCTCTCCCTGCCTCTCACCTCTCCCTGCCTCTGTACCTCTCCCTGCCTCTGTACCTCTCCCTGCCTCTGTACCTCTCCCTGCCCCTGTACCTCTCACTGCCCCTGTACCTCTCCCTGCCCCTGTACCTCTCCCTGCCCCTGTACCTCTCACTGCCCCTGTACCTCTCACTGCCTCTGTACCTCCCTGCCTCTCACCTCTCCCTGCCTCTGTACCTCTCCCTGCCCCTGTACCTCTCCCTGCCCCTGTACCTCTCCCTGCCTCTGTACCTCTCCCTGCCTCTCACCTCTCCCTGCCTCTGTACCTCTCCCTGCCTCTGTACCTCTCCCTGCCTCTGTACCTCTCCCTGCCTCTGTACCTCTCCCTGCCTCTCACCTCTCCCTGCCTCTGTACCTCTCCCTGCCTCTGTACCTCTCCCTGCCTCTGTACCTCTCCCTGCCCCTGTACCTCTCACTGCCCCTGTACCTCTCCCTGCCCCTGTACCTCTCCCTGCCCCTGTACCTCTCACTGCCCCTGTACCTCTCCCTGCCCCTGTACCTCTCACTGCCTCTGTACCTCTCCCTGCCTCTCACCTCTCCCTGCCTCTGTACCTCTCCCTGCCCCTGTACCTCTCCCTGCCCCTGTACCTCTCCCTGCCCCTGTACCTCTCCCTGCCCCTGTACCTCTCCATGCCCCTGTACCTCTCCCTGCCCCTGTACCTCTCCCTGCCCCTGTACCTCTCCCTGCCTCTGTACCTCTCCCTGCCTCTCACCTCTCCCTGTCTCTCACCTCTCCCTGCCTCTGTACCTCTCCCGGCCCCTGTACCTCTCCCTGCCTCTCACCTCTCCCTGCCTCTCACCTCTCCCTGCCTCTCACCTCTCCCTGCCTCTCACCTCTCCCTGCCTCTCACCTTTCCCTGCCCCTGTACCTCTCCCTGCCTCTGTACCTCTCCCTGCCTCTCACCTCTCCCTGCCCCTGTACCTCTCCCTGCCTCTGTACCTCTCCCTGCCTCTGTACCTCTCCCTGCCTCTCACCTCTCCCTGCCTCTCACCTCTCCCTGCCCCTGTACCTCTCCCTGCCTCTGTACCTCTCCCTGCCTCTCACCTCTCCCTGCCCCTGTACCTCTCCCTGCCTCTCACCTCTCCCTGCCCCTGTACCTCTCCCTGCCTCTCACCTCTCCCTGCCCCTGTAACTCTCCCTGCCTCTGTACCTCTCCCTGCCTCTCACCTCTCCCTGCCCCTGTACCTCTCCCTGCCCCTGTACCTCTCCCTGCCCCTGTACCTCTCCCTGCCCCTGTACCTCTCCCTGCCTCTCACCTCTCCCTGCCTCTCACCTCTCCCTGCCTCTGTACCTCTCCCTGCCTCTCACCTCTCCCTGCCTCTCACCTCTCCCTGCCTCTCACCTTTCCCTGCCCCTGTACCTCTCCATGCCTCTCACCTCTCCCTGCCTCTCACCTCTCCCTGCCTCTGTACCTCTCCCTGCCTCTCACCTCTCCCTGCCTCTGTACCTCTCCCTGCCTCTGTACCTCTCCCTGCCTCTCACCTCTCCCTGCCTCTCACCTCTCCCTGCCCCTGTACCTCTCCCTGCCTCTCACCTCTCCCTGCCTCTCACCTCTCCCTGCCTCTCACCTCTCCCTGCCCCTGTACCTCTCCCTGCTTCTGTACCTCTCCCTGCCTCTATACCTCTCCCTGCCTCTCACCTCTCCCTGCCTCTCACCTCTCCCTGCCTCTCACCTCTCCCTGCCTCTGTACCTCTCCCTGCCTCTCACCTCTCCCTGCCCCTGTACCTCTCCCTGCCTCTGTACCTCTCCCTGCCTCTCACCTCTCCCTGCCCCTGTACCTCTCCCTGCCTCTCACCTCTCCCTGCCTCTGTACCTCTCCCTGCCTCTCACCTCTCCCTGCCTCTCACCTCTCCCTGCCTCTCACCTCTCCCTGCCTCTCACCTCTCCCTGCCTCTCACCTCTCCCTGCCCCTGTACCTCTCCCTGCCCCTGTACCTCTCCCTGCCTTTTCTTCACCAACCAGAGTCTCAAGCAGAAGTTGCTATCAATTTCAATCCTCAATTTGATTTTTCCACTGGATAAATATAAATTTAATCCGCAGTGTTGGCTGAGTGGCGTGAGATTGGGAATTTCATGCATGTTGAGTGGCCGCCTGTCACTCGGTGTACACGTGTGCGTCTGTGTGTGTCTTCACGTGTGCGTGTCCTGAGTGTGTGTACACGTGTGCGTGTCCTGAGTGTGTGTACACGTGTGCGTGTCCTGTGTGTGTACACGTGTGCGTCTCCTGTGTGTGTACACGTGTGCGTCTCCTGTGTGTGTACACGTGTGCGTCTCCTGTGTGTTCACCTAGTTGTATTCACCTAGTTGTGTTTGCCGGGGTTGAGCTTTGCTCTGTCGGCCAACCTCTCAACTGTTTACTAATTACTTTTTTTCCCCCCCACACCACACACACACACACACCCCCCAGGAAGCAGCCCGTGACAGCTGACTAACTCCAAGGTACCTATTTACTGTAGGTAACAGGGGCATTCAGGGTGAAAGAAACTTTGCCCATTTGTTTCTGCCTCGTGCGGGAATCGAACCCGCGCCACAGAATTACGAGTCCTGCGCGCTATCCACCAGGCTACCAGGCCCCATATGTGTGTATCTACACGTGTGCGTCTCCTAATTACCTAAGTGTAATTACCTAAGTGTAGTTACAGGATGAGAGTTACGCTCGTGGTGTCCCGTCTTCCCAGCACTCTTTATCATATAACGCTTTGAAACTACCGACGGTCTTGGCCTCCACCACCTTCTCCCCTAACTTGTTCCAACCGTCTACCACTCTGTTTGCGAAAGTGAATTTTCTTATATTTCTTCGGCATCTGTGTTTAGCTAATTTATATCTATGACCTCTTGTTCTTAAAGTTCCAGGTCTCAGGAAATCTTCCCTATCGATTTTATCAATTCCTGTTACTATTTTGTATGTAGTGATCATATCACCTATTTTTCTTGTCTTCTAGTTTTGGCATATTTAATGCTTCTAACCTCTCCTCGTAGCTCTTGCCCTTCAGTTCTGGAAGCCACTTAGTAGCATGTCTTTGCACCTTTTCCAGTTTGTTGATGTGCTTCTTAAGATATGGGCACCACACAACTGCTGCATATTCTAGCTTTGGCCAAACA
This sequence comes from Procambarus clarkii, assembly GCF_040958095.1. Taxonomy (NCBI): domain Eukaryota; kingdom Metazoa; phylum Arthropoda; class Malacostraca; order Decapoda; family Cambaridae; genus Procambarus; species Procambarus clarkii. The sequence continues at coordinate 49,065,522 of NC_091171.1, forward strand.
AAAGTCGTGAACAATTTCTTTAGTATATCGCCATCCATGTATTTAAATGCAATTCTGAAGTTAGAAAGCATAGCATAGGCTCCTTGCACAATATTCTTTATGTGGTCCTCAGGTGATAGTTTTCTATCTAGAACCACCCCTAGATCTCTTTCTTTATCAGAATTCTTTAAAGATTTCTCACATAATATATAGGTTGTGTGGGGTCTATGATCTCCTATTCCACATTCCATAACATGGCATTTATTAACATTAAATTCCATCTGCCAAGTGGCGCTCCATGTACTTATTTTGTCCAGGTCGTCTTGAAGGGCATGACAATCATCAAAGTTTCTTATCCTTCCTGTGTGTGTACACGTGTGCGTGTTGACTTTGTGGATGTTAATACATAACTGACCCTAGAGTGAACACAACTGACCCTAGAGTGAACACAACTGACCCTAGAGTGAACATAACTGACCCTAGAGTGAACACAACTGACCCTAGAGTGAACACAACTGACCCTAGAGTGAACACAACTGACCCTAGAGTGAACACAACTGACCCTAGAGTGAACACAACTGACCCTAGAGTGAACACAACTGACTACACAGCAAAACACATGGAGTGAGGTTGAGGGCTGGGAGCACCTCCACACACCTCAACCCCGTCACACTCTCACGTCTTACGCCTTGTCTTCTCGTAAGAGCTGGTGGGACTATGGTCCAGTAAGAGCTGGTGAGGGGCCTGACCCTCCACTTCAGGCCTGACCCTCCACTTCAGGCCTGACCCTCCACTTCAGGCCTGACCCTCCACTTCAGGCCTGACCCTCCACTTCAGGCCTGACCCTCCACTTCTGGCCTGACCCTCCACTTCAGGCCTGACCCTCCACTTCTGGCCTGACCCTCCACTTCTGGCCTGACCCTCCACTTCTGGCCTGACCCTCCACTTCTGGCCTGACCCTCCACTTCAGGCCTGACCCTCCACTTCAGGCCTGACCCTCCACTTCAGGCCTGACCCTCCACTTCTGGCCTGACCCTCCACTTCTGGCCTGACCCTCCACTTCAGGCCTGACCCTCCACTTCAGGCCTGACCCTCCACTTCAGGCCTGACCCTCCACTTCAGGCCTGACCCTCCACTTCAGGCCTGACCCTCCACTTCAGGCCTGACCCTCCACTTCAGGCCTGACCCTCCACTTCAGGCCTGACCCTCCACTTCAGGCCTGACCCTCCACTTCAGGCCTGACCCTCCACTTCAGGCCTGACCCTCCACTTCTGGCCTGTCTCTCCACTTCAGGCCTGACCCTCCACTTCAGGCCTGACCCTCCACTTCAGGCCTGTCCCTCCACTTCAGGCCTGACCCTCCACTTCAGGCCTGACCCTCAACTTCAGGCCTGACCCTCAACTTCAGGCCTGACCCTCAACTTCAGGCCTGACCCTCCACTTCAGGCCTGACCCTCCACTTCAGGCCTGACCCTCCACTTCAGGCCTGTCCCTCCACTTCTGGCCTGTCTCTCCACTTCAGGCCTGACCCTCCACTTCAGGCCTGACCCTCCACTTCAGGCCTGTCCCTCCACTTCAGGCCTGACCCTCCACTTCAGGCCTGACCCTCCACTTCAGGCCTGACCCTCCACTTCAGGCCTGACCCTCCACTTCAGGCCTGTCCCTCCACTTCTGGCCTGTCTCTCCACTTCAGGCCTGACCCTCCACTTCAGGCCTGACCCTCAACTTCAGGCCTGACCCTCCACTTCAGGCCTGACCCTCCACTTCAGGCCTGACCCTCCACTTCAGGCCTGACCCTCCACTTCAGGCCTGACCCTCAACTTCAGGCCTGACCCTCCACTTCAGGCCTGTCCCTCCACTTCAGGCCTGTCCCTCCACTTCAGGCCTGACCCTCCACTTCAGGCCTGACCCTCCACTTCAGGCCTGTCCCTCCACTTCTGGCCTGTCTCTCCACTTCAGGCCTGACCCTCCACTTCAGGCCTGACCCTCCACTTCAGGCCTGACCCTCCACTTCAGGCCTGTCCCTCCACTTCTGGCCTGACCCTCCACTTCAGGCCTGACCCTCCACTTCAGGCCTGACCCTCCACTTCAGGCCTGACCCTCCACTTCAGGCCTGACCCTCCACTTCAGGCCTGTCCCTCCACTTCAGGCCTGACCCTCCACTTCATGGCCTGTCCCTCCACTTCAGGCCTGACCCTCCACTTCAGGCCTGACCCTCCACTTCAGGCCTGACCCTCCACTTCAGGCCTGACCCTCCACTTCAGGCCTGACCCTCCACTTCAGGCCTGACCCTCCACTTCAGGCCTAACCCTCCACTTCAGGCCTGACCCTCCACTTCAGGCCTGACCCTCCACTTCAGGCCTGACCCTCCACTTCAGGCCTGTCCCTCCACTTCAGGCCTGACCCTCCACTTCTGGCCTGTCCCTCCACTTCAGGCCTGACCCTCCACTTCAGGCCTGACCCTCCACTTCAGGCCTGACCCTCCACTTCAGGCCTGACCCTCCACTTCAGGCCTGACCCTCCACTTCAGGCCTGACCCTCCACTTCAGGCCTGACCCTCCACTTCAGGCCTGACCCTCCACTTCAGGCCTGACCCTCCACTTCAGGCCTGTCCCTCCACTTCAGGCCTGACCCTCCACTTCTGGCCTGTCCCTCCACTTCAGGCCTGACCCTCCACTTCAGGCCTGACCCTCCACTTCAGGCCTGACCCTCCACTTCAGGCCTGACCCTCCACTTCAGGCCTGACCCTCCACTTCAGGCCTGACCCTCCACTTCAGGCCTGACCCTCCACTTCAGGCCTGACCCTCCACTTCAGGCCTGACCCTCCACTTCAGGCCTGACCCTCCACTTCAGGCCTGACCCTCCACTTCAGGCCTGACCCTCTACTCATCCCGGCTCCCTGGTCGGGGCTGGACCATTAAAATAGGATTTGTGGGGTAAAACGTCGTGTTGAGCGAAGGGCGAGTCCTGTCTGCTGTTCTGCCTCCTCACTACCACACTACCACACTACCACACCACCTCACTACCACACTACCACACTACCACACTACCTCACTACCACACTACCACACTACCACACTACCACACTACCTCACTACCACACTACCACACTACCACACTACCACACTACCTCACTACTACACTACCACACTACCACATTACCACGCTACCACACTGCCACACTGCCACACTGCCACACTACTACACTACCACCTACCACGCTACCACACTACCACACTACCACACTGCCACGCTACCACACTACCACACTACCTCACTACCTCACTACCACACTACCACACTACCTCACTACCACACTACATCACTACCACACCACCACGCTACCACACTTCCACACTACCACGCTACCACACTAGCAGACTACCTCACTACCACGCTACCACACTACCACACTGCCACGCTACCACACTACCACACTACCTCACTACCTCACTACCACACTAGCGCACTACCTCACTACCACACTACATCACTACCACACCACCACGCTACCACACTACCACACTACCACACTACCACGCTACCACACTAGCAGACTACCTCACTACCACGCTACCACACTACCACACTGCCACGCTACCACACTACCACACTACCTCACTACCTCACTACCACACTAGCACACTACCTCACTACCACACTACATCACTACCACACCACCACGCTACCACACTACCACACTACCACACTACCACGCTACCACACTAGCAGACTACCTCACTACCACGCTACCACACTACCACACTGCCACGCTACCACACTACCACACTACCTCACTACCTCACTACCACACTACCACACTACCTCACTACCACACTACATCACTACCACACCACCACACTACCACACTACCACACTACCAGACTACCTCAGTACCACACTACCACACTACCACACTACCTCACTACCACACTACCACACTACCACACTACCACACTACCACACCACATAACTACCTCACTACCACACTACCACACTACCTCACTACCACACTACCACACTACCTCACTACCACACTACCACACTACCAGACTACCTCACTACCACACTACCACACTACCTCACTACCACACTACCACACTACCACACCACATAACTACCTCACTACCACACTACCTCACTACCATACTACCTCACTACCACACTACCACACTACCACACTACCTCACTACCACACTACCTCACTACCACACTACCTCACTACCACACTACCACACTACATCACTACCACACTACCACACTACCACACTTGTTAGAGCTTAACCCAACCCATGGTTGTTAGAGTTTAACCCAACCAAATGTAATGTAATGAAGATAGGTGTAGGGAGCAGGAGGCCAGATACAAGGTACCATCTGGGAGAGGAAATTCTTCAGGAGTCAGAGAAGGAAAAAGACTTGGGAGTTGATATCACGCCAGACCTGTCTCCTGCAGCACATATCAAGAGGATAACATCAGCGGCATATGCCAGGCTGGCCAACATACGAACGGCATTCAGAAACTTGTGTAAAGAATCATTCAGAACTTTGTATACCACATATGTCAGGCCAATCCTGGAGTATGCAGACCCAGCATGGAGTCCATATCTAGTCAAGGATAAGACTAAACTGGAAAAGGTTCAAAGGTTTGCCACCAGACTAGTACCCGAGCTGAGAGGTATGAGCTACGAGGAGAGACTACGGGAATTAAACCTCACTTCGCTGGAAGACAGAAGAGTTAGGGGGGACATGATCACCACATTCAAGATTCTGAAGGGAATTGATAGGGTTGATAAAGACAGTCTATTTAACACAAGGGAACACGCACAAGGGGACACAGGTGGAAACTGAGTGCCCAAATGAGCCACAGAGATATTAGAAAGAACTTTTTTAGTGTCAGAGTGGTTGACAAATGGAATGTATTAGGAAGTGATGTGGCGGAGGCTGACTCCATACACAGTTTCAAGTGTAGATATGATAGAGCCCAATAGGCTCAGGAACCTGTACACCTGTTGATTGACGGTTGAGAGGCGGGACCAAAGAGCCAGAGCTCAACCCCCGCAAACACAACTAGGTGAGTACAACTAGGTGAGTACACTACCACACTACCTCACTACCACACTACCACACTACCTCACTACCACACTACCACACTACCACACTACCACACTACCACACTACAACACTACCACACTACCACACTACAACACTACCATACTACCTCACTACCACACTACCACAGTACATCACTACCACACTACATCACTACCACACTACATCACTACCACACAACCACACTACATCACTACCACACTACCACACTATACTACATCACTACCACACAACCACACTACATCACTACCACACTATACTACATCACTACCACACTACCACACTACATCACTACCACACCACCACACTACCACATTACCACACAACCACACTACCACACTACCACACCACCACACTACCACACTACATCACTACCACACTACCACACTACCTCACTACCTCACTACCACATCACCACACTACCACACCACCACACTACCACACTACCACACCACCACACCACCACACTACCACACTATCACACTACCACACCACCACACCACCACACTATCACACTACCACACCACCACACCACCACACTACCACACTACCTCACTACCACACCACCACACTACCACACTACCACACCACCACACTACCACACCACCACACTACCACACTACATCACTACCACACTACCACACTACCTCACTACCTCACTACCACATCACCACACTACCACACCACCGCACTACCACACTACCACACCACCACACCACCACACTACCACACTATCACACTACCACACCACCACACCACCACACTATCACACTACCACACCACCACACCACCACACTACCACACTACCTCACTACCACACCACCACACTACCACACTACCACACCACCACACTACCACACCACCACACTACCACACTATCACACTACCACACTACCTCACTGCCACACTACCACACCACCACACCACCACACCACCACACTACCACACCACCACACTGTCCTCGGACCTATCCTGTTTCTGATATACGTAAACAGTCCTCCAGAGAGCATAGACTCATTCCTCACAATGTTTGCTGATGACGCCACAATTATGAGGCGGACACAGCATGAGACTACAAGGAGACCTGGACAGACTGAAGGAATGGTCGAACAAATGGCTTGGATGAGAGTACCCAGGGGGACAGAGTACCCAGGGGGACAGAGTACCCAGGGGGACAGAGTACCCAGGGGGACAGAGTACCCAGGGGGACAGAGTACCCAGGGGTACAGAGTACCCAGGGGGACAGAGTACCCAGGGGGACAGAGTACCCAGGGGGACAGAGTACCCAGGGGTACAGAGTACCCAGGGGTACAGAGTACCCAGGGGTACAGAGTACCCAGGGGGACAGAGTACCCAGGGGTACAGAGTACCCAGGGGTACAGAGTACCCAGGGGGACAGAGTACCCAGGGGGACAGAGTACTCAGGGGGACAGAGTACCCAGGGGGACAGAGTACCCAGGGGGACAGAGTACCCAGGGGTACAGAGTACCCAGGGGTACAGAGTACCCAGGGGGACAGAGTACCCAGGGGGACAGAGTACCCAGGGGGACAGAGTACCCAGGGGGACAGAGTACCCAGGGGGACAGAGTACCCAGGGGGACAGAGTACCCAGGGGGACAGAGTACCCAGGGGGACAGAGTACTCAGGGGGACAGAGTTCCCAGGGGGACAGAGTACCCAGGGGGACAGAGTACCCAGGGGGACAGAGTACTCAGGGGGACAGAGTGCCCAGGGGTACAGAGTACCCAGGGGGACAGAGTACTCAGGGGGACAGAGTACCCAGGGGGACAGAGTACCCAGGGGTACAGAGTACCCAGGGGGACAGAGTACTCAGGGGGACAGAGTACCCAGGGGGACAGAGTACCCAGGGGGACAGAGTACCCAGGGGGACAGAGTACCCAGGGGGACAGAGTACCCAGGGGTACAGAGTACCCAGGGGGACAGAGTACTCAGGGGGACAGAGTACCCAGGGGGACAGAGTACCCAGGGGGACAGAGTACCCAGGGGGACAGAGTACCCAGGGGGACAGAGTACTCAGGGGGACAGAGTACCCAGGGGTACAGAGTACCCAGGGGGACAGAGTACTCAGGGGGACAGAGTACCCAGGGGTACAGAGTACCCAGGGGGACAGAGTACTCAGGGGGACAGAGTACCCAGGGGGACAGAGTACCCAGGGGTACAGAGTACCCAGGGGGACAGAGTACTCAGGGGGACAGAGTACCCAGGGGGACAGAGTACCCAGGGGGACAGAGTACCCAGGGGGACAGAGTACCCAGGGGTACAGAGTACCCAGGGGGACAGAGTACTCAGGGGGACAGAGTACCCAGGGGGACAGAGTACTCAGGGGGACAGAGTACCCAGGGGGACAGAGTACTCAGGGGGACAGAGTACCCAGGGGGACAGAGTACCCAGGGGGACAGAGTACCCAGGGGTACAGAGTACCCAGGGGGACAGAGTACTCAGGGGGACAGAGTACCCAGGGGGACAGAGTACTCAGGGGGACAGAGTACCCAGGGGGACAGAGTACCCAGGGGTACAGAGTACCCAGGGGGACAGAGTACTCAGGGGGACAGAGTACCCAGGGGGACAGAGTACCCAGGGGGACAGAGTACCCAGGGGGACAGAGTACCCAGGGGTACAGAGTACCCAGGGGGACAGAGTACTCAGGGGGACAGAGTACCCAGGGGGACAGAGTACCCAGGGGGACAGAGTACCCAGGGGGACAGAGTACCCAGGGGTACAGAGTACCCAGGGGGACAGAGTACTCAGGGGTACAGAGTACCCAGGGGGACAGAGTACTCAGGGGGACAGAGTACCCAGGGGGACAGAGTACTCAGGGGGACAGAGTACCCAGGGGTACAGAGTACCCAGGGGGACAGAGTACCCAGGGGTACAGAGTACCCAGGGGGACAGAGTACTCAGGGGGACAGAGTACCCAGGGGGACAGAGTACCCAGGGGGACAGAGTACCCAGGGGTACAGAGTACCCAGGGGGACAGAGTACTCAGGGGGACAGAGTACCCAGGGGGACAGAGTACCCAGGGGGACAGAGTACCCAGGGGGACAGAGTACTCAGGGCGACAGAGTACCCAGGGGGACAGAGTACCCAGGGGTACAGAGTACCCAGGGGGACAGAGTACCCAGGGGTACAGAGTACCCAGGGGGACAGAGTACTCAGGGGGACAGAGTACCCAGGGGGACAGAGTACCCAGGGGGACAGAGTACCCAGGGGTACAGAGTACCCAGGGGGACAGAGTACTCAGGGGGACAGAGTACCCAGGGGGACAGAGTACCCAGGGGGACAGAGTACCCAGGGGGACAGAGTACTCAGGGCGACAGAGTACCCAGGGGGACAGAGTACCCAGGGGGACAGAGTACCCAGGGGGACAGAGTACTCAGGGGGACAGAGTACCCAGGGGGACAGAGTACCCAGGGGGACAGAGTACTCAGGGGGACAGAGTACCCAGGGGTACAGAGTACCCAGGGGGACAGAGTACTCAGGGGGACAGAGTACCCAGGGGGACAGAGTACCCAGGGGGACAGAGTACCCAGGGGGACAGAGTACTCAGGGGGACAGAGTACCCAGGGGTACAGAGTACCCAGGGGGACAGAGTACTCAGGGGGACAGAGTACCCAGGGGGACAGAGTACCCAGGGGGACAGAGTACTCAGGGGGACAGAGTACCCAGGGGGACAGAGTACCCAGGGGGACAGAGTACTCAGGGGGGACAGAGTACCCAGGGGGACAGAGTACCCAGCGGGAGAGGGTACCCAGGGGGACAGGGCCAATAGCGAAGTGGGGTTCCCCAGGGGAGGAGGCGTCAGGCGCCAGGGGGGTTACCAGTGGGAGTGATCCGGACTGTTAATTGCTGGTGCAGCTCTCGCCTGTGTTAACTGCGTAGGCGCCACCTAATCTAATTCTCACAAGTGATCGCTCGGTGAGTGGGGCCGTGCTGGGGGGGGGGGGGCTGGGGCCGTGCTGGGGGGAGGAGGGACGGGGACTGAAGGAGGGGTGGGACGGGGACTGAAGGAGGGGTGGGACGGGGACTGAAGGAGGGGTGGGACGGGGACTGAAGGAGGGGTGGGACGGGGACTGAAGGAGGGGTGGGACGGGGACTGAAGGAGGGGTGGGACGGGGACTGAAGGAGGGGTGGGACGGGGACTGAAGGAGGGGTGGGACGGGGACTGAAGGAGGGGTGGGACGGGGACTGAAGGTGGAGAGGGACGGGGACTGAAGGAGGGGTGGGACGGGGACTGAAGGAGGGGTGGGACGGGGATGGAAGGAGGGGCGGGACGGGGACGGAAGGAGGGGCGGGACGGGACGGAAGGAGGGGCGGGACTGGGATGGAAGGAGGACGGGACGGGAACAGAAGGAGGGACGGGACGGGGACGGAAGGAGGGGCGGGACGGGGATGGAAGGAGGGGCGGGACGGGGACGGAAGGAGGGACGGGACGGGGACGGAAGGAGGGGCGGGACGGGGACGGAACGAGGGACGGGACGGGGACGGAAAGAGGGACGGGACGGGGACAGAAGGAGGGACGGGACAAGGACGGAAGGAGGGGGCGGGACGGGGATGGAAGGAGGGACGGGACGGGGACAGAAGGAGGGACGGGACGGGGATGGAAGGAGGGGCGGGACGGGGATGGAAGGAGGGGCGGGACGGGGACTGAAGGAGGGACGGGACGGGGACGGAAGGAGGGACGGGACGGGGACGGAAGGAGGGGCGGGACGGGGACGGAAGGAGGGACGGGACGGGGACGGAAAGAGGGACGGGACGGGGACAGAAGGAGGGACGGGACAAGGACGGAAGGAGGGGCGGGACGGGGATGGAAGGAGGGACGGGACGGGGACAGAAGGAGGGACGGGACGGGGATGGAAGGAGGGGCGGGACGGGGATGGAAGGAGGGGCGGGACGGGGACTGAAGGAGGGATGGGACGGGGGACGGAAGAAGGGGCGGGACGGGGATGGAAGGAGGGGCGGGACGGGGATGGAAGGAGGGGCGGGACGGGGACAGAAGGAGGGACGGGACGGGGACGGAAGGAGGGGCGGGACGGGGATGGAAGGAGGGGCGGGACGGGGACGGAAGGAGGGGCGGGACGGGGATGGAAGGAGGGGCGGGACGGGGACAGAAGGAGGGACGGGACGGGGACGGAAGAAGGGGCGGGACGGGGATGGAAGGAGGGACGGGACGGGGATGGAAGGAGGGGCGGGACGGGGATGGAAGGAGGGGCGGGACGGGGACGGAAGGAGGGACGGGACGGGGACGGAAGGAGGGGCGGGACGGGGATGGAAGGAGGGGCGGGACGGGGACGGAAGGAGGGGCGGGACGGGGATGGAAGGAGGGGCGGGACGGGGACAGAAGGAGGGACGGGACGGGGACGGAAGGAGGGGCGGGACGGGGACGGAAGGAGGGGCGGGACGGGGATGGAAGGAGGGTCGGGACGGGGACAGAAGGAGGGGCGGGACGGGGACGGAAGGAGGGACGGGACGGGGACGGAAGGAGGGGCGGGACGGGGACAGAAGGAGGGGCGGGACGGGGACGGAAGGAGGGGCGGGACAGGGACGGAAGGAGGGGCGGGACGGGGATGGAAGGAGGGGCTGGACGGGGACAGAAGGAGCGACGGGACGGGGACGGAAGGAGGGGCGGGACGGGGACGGAAGGAGGGGCGGGACGGGGATGGAAGGAGGGGCGGGACGGGGACGGAAGGAGGGGCGGGACGGAGACGGAAGGAGGGGCGGGACGGGGACAGAAGGAGGGGCGGGACGGGGATGGAAGGAGGGGCTGGACGGGGACAGAAGGAGCGACGGGACGGGGACGGAAGGAGGGGCGGGACGGGGACGGAAGGAGGGGCGGGACGGGGACTGAAGGAGGGACGGGATGGGGACAGAAGGAGGGGCGGGACGGGGACGGAAGGAGGGGCGGGACGAGGATGGAAGGAGGGACGGGACGGGGACAGAAGGAGGGACGGAACGGGGACGGAAGGAGGGGCGGGACGGGGACTGAAGGAGGGACGGGACGGGGACGGAAGGAGGGGCGGGACGGGGATGGAAGGAGGGGCTGGACGGAAGGAGGGGCGGGACGGGGACGGAAGGAGGGGCGGGACGGGGACTGAAGGAGGGACGGGACGGGGACGGAAGGAGGGGCGGGACGGGGACGGAAGGAGGGACGGGACGGGGACGGAAGAAGGGGCGGGACGGGGACGGAAGGAGGGACGGGACGGGGATGGAAGGAGGGACGGGACGGGGACGGAAGGAGGGGCGGGACGGGGACGGAAGGAGGGGCGGGACGGGGACGGAAGGAGGGGCGGGACGGAAGGAGGGGCGGGACGGGGACGGAAGGAGGAACGGGACGGGGACGGAAGGAGGGGCGGGACGGGGACGGAAGGAGGGGCGGGACGGGGACGGAAGGAGGGGTGGGACGGGGACGGAAGGAGGGACGGGACGGGGACGGAAGGAGGGACGGAACGGGGACGAAAGAAAGGGCGGGACGGGGACGGAAGGAGGGGTGGGACGGGGACGGAAGGAGGGACGGGACGGGGACGGAAGGAGGGGTAGGACGGGACGGGGACGGAAGGAGGGGTGGGACGGGGACGGAAGGAGGGGCGGGACGGGGACGGAAGGGACGGGGACGGAAGGAGGGGTGGGACGGGGACGGAAGGAGGGACGGGACGGTGACGGAAGGAGGGGTGGAACGGGGACGAAAGGAGGGGTGGGACGGTGACGGAAGGAGGGGTGGAACGGGGACGGAAGGAGGGGTGGGACGGGGACGGAAGGGGGGGCGGAACGGGGACGGAAGGAGTAGCGGGACGGGGACGGAAGGAGGGGCGGGACGGGATAGGGACAGAAGGAGGGGCGGGACGGGGACGGAAGGAGGGGCGGAACGGGGACGGAAGGAGTAGCGGGACGGGAACGGAAGGAGGGGCGGGACGGGATGGGGACAGAAGGAGGGGCGGGACGGGGACGGAAGGAGGGGCGGGACGGGGACGGAAGGAGGGGCGGGACGGGGACGGAAGGAGGGGCGGGACGGGGATGGAAGGAGGGACGGGACGGGGACGGAAGGAGTGGCTGGACGGGGATGGAAGGAGGGACGGGACGGGGACAGAAGGAGGGGCGGGACGGGGACGGAAGGAGGGGTGGGACGGGGACGGAAGGAGGGGCGGGACGGGGACGGAAGGAGGGGTGGGACGGGGACGGAAGGAGGGGCGGGACGGGGGTGTCTGTAGACACACGAAACATTTAGAAGTGTGGCGAGAGTGAGAGGGTGTGGCTGGAGTGTGAGGGACGCAAGGCACAATTGGCTGGTGGCCGCGCCCCGCCCCGCCCCGCCCCGCCCCGCCCCTCTCACTACCACTGATCATACACTATTTTACAACAATCGAGACTCTTCATCCCACTTTTCCCGGGATTTTAGGACTGGATTACCCCTTTTTTTTGTCAGGAAGGCCGATGACTGTATTTGGTCATGTATCCTTAGTGGGGTCCCGGAGTGTACTCTTGTGGATGTACTCACCCGGACAGCACGTCTGGGTGAGTACATCCACAGGAGTGGATGACGTGCTCACTCGACAGGTACTATGCCTGGCGTTTCTGGTTAATGGATGTTAACTGTAACGATTATTCTTTTATATATCTTATTTACAAATAAAACTGCGTAACCAGTTTGTTTCAATTTATTTTATTATGTATATTTATATAGCTTTTAAGCCGAAGAAATTCCTTATAGCATGTGTGCGTCAAATTGCCTTAGGATCTTATATGTTGTTATCATAGCTCCTTATTCCTCATCATCAGTGTGGTGAGGGCCAGTTTCCTATCTCTCCCGGGAGCTCAAGACCATTGCCTCAGAAATGAGACTTATTATATAAGAAGATAATAATCGGAGCTGCAGAAGCTAGGCCTATTGGCCCCATGCGAACAAGGTACAATTTATATTCAATCAAACTGATTCATGTGGGTCTATTTTGTCTATTTTTTAGACAACCCTTAGACTGTGTGATCATTTTAGCGCAGTTGTGGCTTCCAGCAATCCTTCTTGGCTTTGGTTATATTGTGCAGAGAAGCTTAGTGTGACACAAGCCCCTTAGGATCTTATATCTTATAGTATAACATATAAGATCCTACATTAAGCCCAGAGCTTCCTATACTAACCAGCTGGGGTTATTATAGGAAGCTCTAGGTTTTGGTAGGAGTGTTTGTTCCCATACCTGGTGGGTCTTCCTGGTAGGTCGCGCCCCTCACATCCTGCTCGGAGTCTGTCCTTGGTGGAACCATCTATACATGTTTGGAAGGTTGGGCAGACGAGCTTGGCCACCACTGGTGCTCGGTTGGTTGCACAAGCAGCAACTCTTTGATGTACAACAAGATGTTTTCTTATACAGTGCTTGATGGTGAGTTGGTGTTTGTAGCCGCTGTGTCACAACCACGGTCGACACCACCACGTCTGTGTCACACTCTCCGGGTCAGGACATGGTGGAGCCCATACTGCACAGCGTGTGACACACAGAGCGACACACAGACACATGCTGCACAGCGTGTGACACAGAGCGACACACAGACACATGCTGCGCAGCGTGTGAAACATAAGACTGTCGGCTTCCTCTCGGGTTTATCTTCGCCGAAGAACTTGAGGGCAACTTCTAACACCAAGTGAAACAGACCTGTTTTGGCAGAGCCGAGCGCAGTAAGCTCCGTCAGTTTCCTGGCACGGCAGTGATAGCCAGCCTCCGTGGGTCTGAGCACCCTACATGTTGTTCCGGACACAACTCTCAGTCCAGGAGGTCCAACACTACAGCCCAGGAGCGTCTTATCCTACATCTTGTCTCATAGAAGGGTGATTGAAATCTAACTGGCTTGCTCATCGAAGCACTTTGGTGTCAACATTTGGATAATGCCAGCCCCGGGACCAAGACTGGTAATGCGAGCACCAGGCTTGGAGGGCAGTGAGGCGTGTGGCACCAGGCTTGGAGGGTATTGAGACGTGTGGCACCAGGCTTGGAGGGTAGTGAGGCGTGTGGCACCAGGCTTGGAGGGTAGTGAGACATGTGGCACCAGGCTTGGAGGGCAGTGAGGCGTGTGGCACCAGGCCTGGAGGGTAGTGAGGCGTGTGGCACCAGGCTTAGAGGGTAGTGAGGCGTGTGGCACCAGGCTTGGAGGGTAGTGAGGCGTGTGGCACCAGGCCTGGAGGGTAGTGAGGCGTGTGGCACCAGGCTTGGAGGGCAGTGAGGCGTGTGGCACCAGGCTTGGAGGGTAGTGAGAAGTGTGGTGTGGCTGGTGACGTGGGGGGTGGTGTGGCTGGTGACGTAGAGGGGGGGGGTGTTGCTAGTGACATGGGGGTGATGTGTCCTAACCTAACTTAACCCAACCCACCCCATGCTCTCCTACCCTAACCTAACCCAACCCAGTCCACCCCAAGCTGTCTTATTATATCCCAACCCAACCTAACCAACTTCCAAGCTGTCATATCCTAACCTAACCTAACCTAACCTAACCCAACCTAACCTAACCTAACCTAACCAACTTCCAAACTGTCCTATCCTAACCTAACCTAACCCAACCCATCTCAAATTGTCCTATTCTATCCTAACCAAACGTAATCTAAACAAGTTGACCTACTCCATCATTATCCATGTTTAGGGATAGAATACACTAGTGGAGTGTTTGTGTGTAAACTGTATTGTGTTAGTACACCTTCGTGGAGCATTGTTCCCTCTACCTGGTGACTCTCTGCCCTCGAAAACAATTCGACCTTGTCGGAACGTTTGACGGAGTCCTGAGATTGTGTGTCACTCTGCGTTACTGTGTGTCACTGTATGTACGTCACTGTGTGTGTGTGTGTGTGTGTGTGTGTGTGTGTGTGTGTGTGTGTGTGTGTGTGTGTGTGTGTGTGTACTCACCTAGTTGTACTCACCTAGTTGTGTTTGCGGGGGTTGAGCTCTGGCTCTTTGGTCCCGCCTCTCAACCAAAGTGTGTGTGTACTCACCTAATTGTACTCACCTAATTGTGCTTGCGGGGGTTGAGCTTTGGTTCTTTGGTCCCGCCTCTCAACTGTCAATCAACTGCTATAACTTGTTGGTTGGTTGGTTGGTTGGGTGGTTAGTTGGTTGGTTGGGTGGTTGGTTGGTTGGTTGGGTGGTTGGTTGGTTGGTTGGTTGGTTGGTTGGTTGGTTGGTTAGTTGGTTGGTTGGTTGGTTGGTTGGGTGGTTAGTTGGTTGGTTGGTTGGTTGGGTGGTTGGTTGGTTGGTTGGTTGGTTGGTTGGTTGGTTGGTTGGGTGGTTGGTTGGTTGGTTGGGTGGTTGGTTGGTTGGTTGGTTGGTTGGTTGGTTGGTTGGTTAGTTGGTTGGGTGGTTGGTTGGTTAGTTGGTGGTTGGTTGGTTGGTTAGTTGGTTGGTTGGTTGGTTGGTTGGTTGGTTGGTTGGTTGGTTGGTTGGTTGGTTGGTTGGGTGATTGGTTGGTTGGGTGGTTGGTTGGGTGGTTGGTTGGTTAGTTGGTGGTTGGTTGGTTGGTTGGTTGGGTGGTTGGTTGGTTAGTTGGTGGTTGGTTGGTTGGTTGGTTGGGTGGTTGGTTGGTTGGTTGGTTGGTTAGTTGGTTGGTTGGTTGGTTGGTTGGTTGGTTGGTTGGGTGGTTGGTTGGTTGGTTGGTTGGGTGGTTGGTTGGTTGGTTGGTTGGTTGGTTGGTTGGTTGGTTGGTTGGTTGGTTGGTTGGGTGGTTGGTTGGTTAGTTGGTTGGTTGGGTGGTTGGTTGGTTGGTTGGGTGGTTGGTTGGTTGGTTGGTTGGTTGGTTGGTTGGTTGGTTGGTTGGGTGGTTGGTTGGTTGGTTGGTTGGGTGGTTGGTTGGTTGGTTGGGTGGTTGGGTGGTTGGTTGGTTAGTTGGTTGGTTGGGTGGTTGGTTGGTTGGTTGGGTGGTTGGTTGGTTGGGTGGTTGGTTGGTTGGTTGGTTGGGTGGTTGGTTGGTTGGTTGGGTGGTTGGTTGGTTGGTTGGTTGGGTGGTTGGTTGGTTGGTTGGGTGGTTGGTTGGTTGGTTGGTTGGGTGGTTGGTTGGTTGGTTGGTTGGTTGGTTGGTTGGTTGGTTGGGTGGTTGGTTGGTTGGTTGGGTGGTTGGTTGGTTGGTTGGTTGGTTGGTTGGTTGGGTGGTTGGTTGGTTGGTTGGGTGGTTGGGTGGTTGGTTGGGTGGTTGGTTGGTTGGTTGGGTGGTTGGTTGGTTGGTTGGGTGGTTGGTTGGTTGGTTGGGTGGTTGGTTGGTTGGTTGGGTGGTTGGTTGGTTGGTTGGGTGGTTGGTTGGTTGGTTGGGTGGTTGGTTGGTTGGTTGGTTGGTTGGTTGGTTGGTTGGTTGGTTGGTTGGTTGGTTGGTTGGTTGGTTGTGCCTCTTGTTGAGCCCTGGTGGCCTCAGCGGGTATGTTGACAATGTTGTTGTCTGGTGACGAGGCCTTTAAGTTTTTATGGCGGGCATGTTGGTCATGAGAGGGAGGGAGGGAAGTGATGGGGAGGGAGGGAGGGAAGTGATGGGGAGGGAGGGAGGGAAGTGATGGGGAGGGAGGGGAGGGAAGTAATGGGGGAGGAAGGAGAGGGAAGTGATGGGGGAGGAAGGAGAGGGAAGTGATGGGGGAGGGAGGGGAGGGAAGTGATGGGGAGGGAGGGAGGGAAGTGATGGGGAGGGAGGGAGGGAAGTGATGGGGAGGGAGGGGAGGGAAGTAATGGGGGAGGAAGGAGAGGGAAGTGATGGGGGAGGGAGGGGAGGGAAGTGATGGGGGAGGGAGGGAGGGAGGGAAGTGATGGGGGAGGAAGGGGAGGGGAGGGAAGTGATGGGGGAGGGAGGGAGGGAGGGAAGTGATGGGGGAGGAAGGGGAGGGGAGGGAAGTGATGGGGAGGGAGGGGAGGGAAGTGATGGGGAGGGAGGGGAGGGAAGTGATGGGGGAGGGAGGGGAGGGGAGGGAAGTGATGGGGGAGGGAGGGGAGGGGAGGGAAGTGATGGGGGAGGGAGGGGAGGGGAGGGAAGTGATGGGGGAGGGAGGGGAGGGGAGGGAAGTGATGGGGGAGGGAGGGGAGGGGAGGGAAGTGATGGGGGAGGGAGGGGAGGGAAGGGAAGTGATGGGGGAGGGAGGGGGAGGGAAGTGATTGGGGAGGAAGGGGAGGGGAGTGATGGGGGAGGGAGGGGAGGGGAGGGAAGTGATGGGGGAGGGAGGGGAGGGGAGGGAAGTGATGGGGGAGGGAGGGGAGGGAAGTGATGGGGGAGGGAGGGGAGGGGAGGGAGGGGAGGGAAGTGATGGGGGAGGGAGGGGAAGTGATGGGGGAGGGAGGGGAGGGGAGGGAAGTGATGGGAGGGAAGTGATGGGGGAGGGAGGGGAGGGGAGGGAAGTGATGGGGGAGGGAGGGGAGGGGAGGGAAGTGATGGGGGAGGGAGGGGAGGGGAGGGAAGTGATGGGGGAGGGAGGGGAGGGGAGGGAAGTGATGGGGGAGGGAGGGGAGGGGAGGGAAGTGATGGGGGAGGGAGGGGAGGGAAGGGAAGTGATGGGGGAGGGAGGGGGAGGGAAGTGATTGGGAAGGAAGGGGAGGGGAGTGATGGGGGAGGGAGGGGAGGGGAGGGAAGTGATGGGGGAGGGAGGGGAGGGGAGGGAAGTGATGGGGGAGGGAGGGGAGGGAAGTGATGGGGGAGGGAGGGGAGGGGAGGGAGGGGAGGGAAGTGATGGGGGAGGGAGGGGAAGTGATGGGGGAGGGAGGGGAAGTGATGGGGGAGGGAGGGGAGGGGAGGGAAGTGATGGGAGGGAAGTGATGGGGGAGGGAGGGGAGGGGAGGGAAGTGATGGGGGAGGGAGGGGAGGGGAGGGAAGTGATGGGGGAGGGAGGGGAGGGGAGGGAAGTGATGGGGGAGGGAGGGGAGGGGAGGGAAGTGATGGGGGAGGGGAGGGAAGTGATGGGGGAGGGAGGGGAGGGGAGGGAAGTGATGGGGGAGGGAGGGGAGAGGAGGGAAGTGATGGGGGAGGGAGGGGAGGGGAGGGAAGTGATGGGGGAGGGAAGTGATGGGGGAGGGAGGGGAGGGGAGGGAAGTGATGGGGGAGGGAAGTGATGGGGGAGGGAGGGGAGGGGAGGGAAGTGATGGGGGAGGAAGGGAAGGGGAGGGAAGTGATGGGGGAGGGAGGGGAGGGGAGGGAAGTGATGGGGGAGGGAAGTGATGGGGGAGGGAGGGGAGGGGAGGGAAGTGATGGGGGAGGGAAGTGATGGGGGAGGGAGGGGAGGGGAGGGAAGTGATGGGGGAGGAAGGGGAGGGGAGGGAAGTGATGGGGGAGGAAGGGGAGGGGAGGGAAGTGATGGGGGAGGAAGGGGAGGGGAGGGAAGTGATGGGGGAGGAAGGGGAGGGGAGGGAAGTGATGGGGGAGGAAGGGGAGGGGAGGGAAGTGATGGGAGAGGAAGGGGAGGGGAGGGAAGTGATGGGGGAGGAAGGGGAGGGGAGGGAAGTGATGGGGGAGGAAGGGGAGGGGAGGGAAGTGATGGGGGAGGGAGGGGAGGGGAGGGAAGTGATGGGGGAGGGAAGTGATGGGGGAGGGAGGGAGGGGAGGGGAGGGAAGTGATGGGGGAGGAAGGGGAGGGGAGGGGGCATCACTTGCATGGTTTAGATTAAATCGAAGGTAAAGTGTGAATTTTGCGTCATTAAAGTTGGGCCAAAAGGCAATAACACTTGCCAGGCTCCTCCCACCAGATTTATTCATGAACCCGCTCAGATTAACTGGCTTAAATGTGCACCCTTAGCCAGCTGTGTGGACCTATCTTCCTCTCTCTCTCCCTCCATCCCTCTCTCCCTCTCTCCGTCCCTCTCTCCCTCTCCCTCTCTCTCTCTCTCCCTCTCTCCGTCCCTCTCTCCCTCTCTCCGTCCCTCTCTCCCTCTCTCTCTCTCTCCCTCTCCCTCTCATCACTGGAGAACTACCGGAACACTGGACGTCCAACTGGAGTATGACTCCCGCCCCCCCCCACGGGAAGCATCACTTTAGCGTCACTGAACAAGCAAAGAGTGCCACTGAGGCACCACTGTAATACATCAAAGGCACCAATAAGACCTCACTGGAGCACCACTGGACCATTACTGGAGAGCTAGAGGTACCACTGGAATACCCCTGAAGTGCCACTGGAGTGCCAGAGAAGCATATCACACCGGGAGAGGGAGGGGGGGGGGGTGCGGGGCTGGCACCAGCTATGCACTTGGGAGTGGCGACGACTGACTCTAATCCCTTCTGTGGGTGTAGAGTGCCAGACTGTGTAGAGTGTCAGACTGTGTGTAGAGTGCCAGACTGTGTAGAGTGCCGGGTGTCCTGGGCCGCCAGGGGCCAGCACCGGACCCCGCCACACTAGAGTTCTAATGTGACTTTGTTATAACACACCATAACACACCACAACACACCATAACCCACCATAACACCTCATAACCCACCATATCACCTCATAACCCACCATAACCCACCATAACATACCATAACACACCATAACATATCGGGTTATATATTCCCTGAGCCTCGTGTGGTGGCGGCGGAGTTGTGTCATCACCAGTTCCTGGTAGGTGATATAATTAACAAATACAAATGCTCCTTTATACTTTGTTAAGACTGGCAACCCGCCCTTATTATTTGATATTTAGTGACACGTACATACGTACATAATGAGTTCCAGGCAGAATGTTGACCCTCTAGATAAAGCCAGTATATACTGTGCCTGAAGCCTAGTACGCACAAAGTCTCGGCCAAGATGTGGGAAAATAACCTTTAAAAACTTAGACTTAAAACTAATTGAGAGTAAAAGCATGAATTAAACTGAAGTAGAACAAAAATGAGAATAAATACATGTTGAATGGAACAGCAGAAATTCCAGCAGGACAGCAGATTGAAATTGAAATAAGTTTATTGAGGTAAAATACACACAAAGGGATGAGGTAGCTCAAGCTATTCTCACCCCGTTCAGTACAACGTGTTAATATATACATAGCAGATAGTAATGTTAATTAAATAAACAGATGGAATACAGTTTTCTTTAAGTTTATACATGGCAGATATCAGCAGTTTTAAAAGCTAACCATTAATCAATAATGTTTTATATCTTGAAACATTATATTAATAATAATAATAATAATAATAATAATAATAATAATAATAATAATAATAATAATAATAATAATAATAATAATAATAATAATAAATATAAAATCCACAGGAGCCGTAATGAGGATTCGAACCTCTGTGCTGGATATTCCCAGAGGCTCTAGTCTAGTCTACGACGTCACGACATGAATAAAAGCGCGCAGGTTCGAATCCTCGTCACGGCTCCTGTGGAGTTTCTCTTCGATAAACCACGATAATGTGATTTCTGCGTGTAATAATAAATATCATAACCTCGTAATAGCACGTTGCATTTTGACCTAAACTTTACCAAAAGCCACAAACTGGCGTACTAGAAAGTTGCAGCGGCTCGGGAAATGGACGTACATTCTGTTCGTGGGTCCTATGGTAGGTTAGGATAAGGTCGCTTCAGTACGACAGTTTGTTGACGTTGGGGACGCCGGCGTGAGCGGGCAGACATATGGCCTCTACCCGCCCCGCCACAGTTGCCAACTGACAAGTTTTCAACACTACGACAAATTAAACTACCGCCATAATTTCACACGTAATTTAATCACCACTCAACTGGTGTCTCAGTGCAGGTGGCAACCCGTTCTCGCACTTGCTGATAGTCAATATTGGCTTATTTAATAAGTTCATATGTGACATACTAATTGATTGTAAATATTTTAGTTTACCTTGAAAAGCTTCATAGAAAACACCGACCTCACCTAACCTTCTTAGTATGTTAAGATAAGCATCTTATTGCTTCTTAATTACAATTATTACTTAACCTATCAACTATATAGGTTAAGTAATAATTGTAATTATTGTAAATTAACACGCTGGAGTCCAACGGCTCTCTCATATGAGCACAATGTGCTCATGACTGCTCTATCACCAGCCATATTTATAATGGGTGACACCCATTTTCTATGGCTCACACTCCACATTAGCCATAGTATCCATACATCAACGCATTATACCTTAGTGTGGTATATCATTTGAATCTCTCCAAAGTTTCCTGGCCCTATAGTTTCGATCGTACACAACAGATCTTCCTGTAATTCACAGTTCTCCCACATGGCCTCAAGATGGTCATCTTCTCCTGAAGAGTGACGTGTGCCACAGCCTCCCTCCCACGTCACGGAGGACATGTAGATGCTAACGCCTGGCACAGACACTAACGCCTGGCACAGATACTAATGCCTGGCACAGATACTAACGCCTGGCACAGATACTAACGCCTGGCACAGATACTAACGCCTGGCACAGATACTAACGCCTGGCACAGACACTAACGCCTGGCACAGATACTAACGCCTGGCACAGACACTAACGCCTGGCACAGATACTAACGCCTGGCACAGACACTAACGCCTGGCACAGATACTAACGCCTGGCACAGATACTAACGCCTGGCACAGATACTAACGCCTGGCACAGACACTAACGCCTGGCACAGATACTAACGCCTGGCACAGACACTAACGCCTGGCACAGAGACTAACACCTGGCACAGATACTAACGCCTGGCACAGACACTAACGCCTGGCACAGATACTAACGCCTGGCACAGACACTAACGCCTGGCACAGATACTAACGCCTGGCACAGATACTAACGCCTCGCACAGATACTAACGCCTGGCACAGATACTAACGCCTGGCACAGATACTGACGCCTGGCACAGATACTAACGCCTGGCACAGATACTAACGCCTGGCACAGATACTAACGCCTGGCACAGATACTAACGCCTGGCACAGACACTAACGCCTGGCACAGACACTAACGCCTGGCACAGATACTAACGCCTGGCACAGACACTAACGCCTGGCACAGACACTAACGCCTGGCACAGATACTAACGCCTGGCACAGACACTAACGCCTGGCACAGATACTAACGCCTGGCACAGATACTAACGTCTGGCACAGACACTAACGCCTGGCACAGATACTAACGCCTGGCACAGACACTAACGCCTGGCACAGATACTAACGCCTGGCACAGATACTAACGCCTGGCACAGATACTAACGCCTGGCACAGACACTAACGCCTGGCACAGACACTAACGCCTGGCACAGATACTAACGCCTGGCACAGATACTAACGCCTGGCACAGATACTAACGCCTGGCACAGATACTAACGCCTGGCACAGACACTAACGCCTGGCACAGATACTAACGCCTGGCACAGATACTAACGCCTGGCACAGATACTAACACCTGGCACAGATACTAACGCCTGGCACAGACACTAACGCCTGGCACAGATACTAACGCCTGGCACAGACACTAACGCCTGGCACAGATACTAACGCCTGGCACAGATACTAACGCCTGGCACAGATACTAACACCTGGCACAGATACTAACGCCTGGCACAGATACTAACGCCTGGCACAGATACTAACGCCTGGCACACGTCTTCACTCTCACTTCCACGAAAATTTGGCACTGTAGAGCGTTGGTCAGTTCCCTTGACCAAACAAACTCACCTTTACTCCATAGATTACCACCACTGGATAAGGGCCCTCACTGATCAACTATAGTTCTCACAGTACTTGCTGGCTTAGTTGTTAAATAGTCTTTCAGGCTTTGCGCCCTGTTGTGATAATTACTTGTTGGCTTAATAGTGTGCACAAAGCCTCGCCACTGAGCTAGTCGCTTCATATATCTGCAGCAGTTCAGTTGGCTAGCACGGCTTGATCCTGTGAAGATCCAGATGCCGGTTAGTTTAGGTTAGGCTAGGTTAGGTTAGGTTAGGTTAGGTTAGGTTAGGTTAGGTTAGGTTAGGTTAGGTTAGGTTAGGTTAGGTTAGGTTAGCATAGCATGTTGACCAGACCACACACTAGAAACTGAAAGGACGACGACGTTTCGGTCCGTCCTGGACCATTCTCAAGTCGATTGTGTCAAGACAATCGACTTGAGAAAGGTCCAGGACGGACCGAAACGTCGTCGTCCCTTCAATTTCTAGTGTGTGGTCTGGTCAACATACTTCAGCCACGTTATTGTGACTCATCGCCTGCATTAACATAGCATATCTTAGCTTAGCTTACAAAAGAATAAAACCCCGCATATCTTGAGTCTTGAGTTATCTTGAGATGATTTCGGGGCTTTTTTTTAGTGTCCCCGCGGCCAGGTCCTCGACCAGGCCTCCACCCCCAGGAAGCAGCCCGTGACAGCTGACTAACACCCAGGTACCTATTTTACTGCTAGGTAACAGGGGCATAGGGTGAAAGAAACTCTGCCCCTTGTTTCTCGCCGGCGCCTGGGATCGAACGCAAGGCCACAGGATCACAAGTCCAGCGTGCTGTCCGCTCAGCCAACCGGCTCCCCCTACCGCATGACCAAAGTGGTGACACATACTTGAAACAGAAAGCTGTCATTCCATCATTCCAGCAAGACAGGCGTGGAGGTGTCCACGCCGTCTCCTTAAGGTAACAAGAGACAATTTCGCACTGAAATTCAATCTCTTTGCTCAAGTTGCCTAACAAGAGCCAATGACATTCTCTCTGTCGTGAAAGCTTCCCGCTGGTGTCATTCACGACTCTAATTGGTCACCTTGACCTAGTTTGGGCCAGATACAAACACCTTGGTCTTGAGTTTCCAGTGAACGACCATATTGTACCTAGATTATGTCGTTAGTGTAGAGAGGCTCAGTGTTCGCAAGGTTGTGGTAGTCTAGTAACTCTCTCACGGTTGTGGTAGCCTACTAACACTCTCATGGTTGTGGTAGCCTACTAACCCTCTCATGGTTGTGGTAGCCTACTAACACTCTCATGGTTGTGGTAGTCTACTAACTCTCTCACGGTTGTGGTAGCCTACTAACACTCTCATGGTTGTGGTAGCCTACTAACTCTCTCACGGTTGTGGTAGCCTACTAACACTCTCATGGTTGTGGTAGTCTACTAACTCTCTCACGGTTGTGGTAGCCTACTAACACTCTCATGGTTGTGGTAGCCTACTAACCCTCTCATGGTTGTGGTAGCCTACTAACACTCTCATGGTTGTGGTAGCCTACTAACACTCTCATGGTTGTGGTAGCCTACTAACCCTCTCATGGTTGTGGTAGCCTACTAACCCTCTCATGGTTGTGGTAGCCTACTAACCCTCTCAAGGTTGTGGTAGTCTACTAACACTCTCAAGGTTGTGGTAGTCTACTAACACTCTCAAGGTTGTGGTAGCCTACTAACCCTCTCAAGGTTGTGGTAGCCTACTAACACTCTCAAGGTTGTGGTAGTCTACTAACACTCTCAAGGTTGTGGTAGCCTACTAACTCTCTCACGGTTGTGGTAGCCTACTAACACTCTCAAGGTTGTGGTAGTCTACTAACACTCTCAAGGTTGTGGTAGCCTACTAACACTCTCATGGTTGTGGTAGCCTACTAACCCTCTCAAGGTTGTGGTAGCCTACTAACCCTCTCAAGGTTGTGGTAGCCTACTAACACTCTCAAGGTTGTGGTAGCCTACTAACCCTCTCAAGGTTGTGGTAGTCTACTAACACTCTCAAGGTTGTGGTAGTCTACTAACACTCTCAAGGTTGTGGTAGCCTACTAACTCTCTCACGGTTGTGGTAGCCTACTAACACTCTCAAGGTTGTGGTAGTCTACTAACACTCTCAAGGTTGTGGTAGCCTACTAACACTCTCATGGTTGTGGTAGCCTACTAACCCTCTCAAGGTTGTGGTAGCCTACTAACCCTCTCAAGGTTGTGGTAGCCTACTAACACTCTCATGGTTGTGGTAGCCTACTAACACTCTCATGGTTGTGGTAGCCTACTAACACTCTCAAGGTTGTGGTAGCCTACTAACACTCTCATGGTTGTGGTAGCCTACTAACCCTCTCAAGGTTGTGGTAGCCTACTAACCCTCTCAAGGTTGTGGTAGCCTACTAACTCTCTCATGGTTGTGGTAGCCTACTAACACTCTCAAGGTTGTGGTAGCCTACTAACACTCTCAAGGTTGTGGTAGTCTACTAACCCTCTCATGGTTGTGGTAGCCTACTAACCCTCTCAAGGTTGTGGTAGTCTACTAACACTCTCAAGGTTGTGGTAGCCTACTAACCCTCTCAAGGTTGTGGTAGTCTACTAACCCTCTCATGGTTGTGGTAGCCTACTAACCCTCTCAAGGTTGTGGTAGTCTACTAACACTCTCAAGGTTGTGGTAGCCTACTAACACTCTCATGGTTGTGGTAGCCTACTAACACTCTCAAGGTTGTGGTAGCCTACTAACCCTCTCAAGGTTGTGGTAGCCTGCTAACACTCTAATGGTTGTGGTAGCCTGCTAACACTCTCAAGGTTGTGGTAGCCTACTAACACTCTCATGGTTGTGGTAGCCTACTAACTCTCTCATGGTTGTGGTAGCCTACTAACCCTCTCAAGGTTGTGGTAGTCTACTAACACTCTCAAGGTTGTGGTAGCCTACTAACCCTCTCAAGGTTGTGGTAGTCTACTAACCCTCTCATGGTTGTGGTAGTCTACTAACACTCTCAAGGTTGTGGTAATCTACTAACACTCTAATGGTTGTGGTAGCCTACTAACACTCTCAAGGTTGTGGTAGCCTACTAACCCTCTCAAGGTTGTGGTAGCCTACTAACACTCTCAAGGTTGTGGTAGCCTGCTAACACTCTCAAGGTTGTGGTAGCCTACTAACCCTCTCAAGGTTGTGGTAGCCTACTAACGCTCTCAAGGTTGTGGTAGCCTGCTAACACTCTCAAGGTTGTGGTAGTCTACTAACACTCTCAAGGTTGTGGTAGTCTACTAACACTCTAATGGTTGTGGTAGCCTGCTAACACTCTCAAGGTTGTGGTAGCCTACTAACACTCTCATGGTTGTGGTAGCCTACTAACTCTCTCATGGTTGTGGTAGCCTACTAACCCTCTCAAGGTTGTGGTAGTCTACTAACACTCTCAAGATTGTGGTAGCCTACTAACCCTCTCAAGGTTGTGGTAGTCTACTAACCCTCTCATGGTTGTGGTAGCCTACTAACCCTCTCAAGGTTGTGGTAGTCTACTAACACTCTCAAGGTTGTGGTAGTCTACTAACACTCTCAAGGTTGTGGTAGTCTACTAACACTCTAATGGTTGTGGTAGCCTACTAACACTCTCAAGGTTGTGGTAGTCTACTAACACTCTCAAGGTTGTGGTAGCCTACTAACACTCTCAAGGTTGTGGTAGTCTACTAACCCTCTCAAGGTTGTGGTAGCCTACTAACACTCTCAAGGTTGTGGTAGCCTGCTAACACTCTCAAAGTTGTGGTAGTCTACTAACCCTCTCATGGTTGTGGTAGTCTACTAACACTCTCAAGGTTGTGGTAGCCTACTAACACTCTCATGGTTGTGGTAGTCTACTAACACTCTCATGGTTGTGGTAGTCTACTAACACTCTCAAGGTTGTGGTAGCCTAGTAACACTCTCAAGGTTGTGGTAGCCTAGTAACACTCTCAAGGTTGTGGTAGCCTACTAACTCTCTCAAGGTTGTGGTAGCCTACTAACTCTCTCAAGGTTGTGGTAGCCTGCTAACACTCTCAAGGTTGTGGTAGTCTACTAACACTCTCATGGTTGTGGTAGTCTACTAACACTCTCAAGGTTGTGGTAGTCTACTAACACTCTCAAGGTTGTGGTAGCCTAGTAACACTCTCAAGGTTGTGGTAGCCTAGTAACACTCTCAAGGTTGTGGTAGCCTACTAACCCTCTCAAGGTTGTGGTAGCCTACTAACTCTCTCAAGGTTGTGGTAGCCTACTAACTCTCTCAAGGTTGTGGTAGCCTACTAACACTCTCATGGTTGTGGTAGCCTACTAACACTCTCATGGTTATGGTAGTCTACTAACACTCTCAAGGTTGTGGTAGCCTACTAACACTCTCAAGGTTGTGGTAGCCTAGTAACACTCTCAAGGTTGTGGTAGCCTACTAACTCTCTCAAGGTTGTGGTAGCCTACTAACACTCTCAAGGTTGTGGTAGCCTACTAACTCTCTCAAGGTTGTGGTAGCCTACTAACACTCTCAAGGTTGTGGTAGCCTACTAACACTCTCAAGGTTGTGGTAGTCTACTAACACTCTCAAGGTTGTGGTAGTCTACTAACACTCTCAAGGTTGTGGTAGCCTACTAACTCTCTCAAGGTTGTGGTAGCCTGCTAACACTCTCAAGGTTGTGGTAGTCTACTGACACTCTCATGGTTGTGGTAGTCTACTAACACTCTCATGGTTGTGGTAGTCTACTAACACTCTCATGGTTGTGGTAGTCTACTAACACTCTCATGGTTGTGGTAGTCTACTAACACTCTCATGGTTGTGGTAGTCTACTAACACTCTCATGGTTGTGGTAGCCTACTAACACTCTCATGGTTGTGGTAGCCTACTAACCCCCTCAAGGTTGTGGTAGTCTACTAACACTCTCATGGTTGTGGTAGCCTACTAACACTCTCATGGTTGTGGTAGCCTACTAACCCCCTCAAGGTTGTGGTAGTCTACTAACACTCTCATGGTTGTGGTAGCCTACTAACACTCTCATGGTTGTGGTAGTCTACTAACACTCTCATGGTTGTGGTAGTCTACTAACACTCTCATGGTTGTGGTAGTCTACTAACACTCTCAAGGTTGTGGTAGCCTACTAACTCTCTCAAGGTTGTGGTAGCCTGCTAACACTCTCACAGTTTTTTTTTTTTTTTTTTTTGTTTTATATATATACATATTATATATTTTTATATTTTGATATATAAGAGTTGTTACATTCTTGTACAGCCACTAGTACGCGTAGCGTTTCGGGCAGGTCCCTGGAATACGATCCCCGCCGCGAAGAATCGTTGTTACAACCAAGTACACATTTTACTGTTGCGTTAAACAGAGGCTACAGTTAAGGAATTGCGCCCAGTAAATCCTCCCCGGCCAGGATACGAACCCATGACATAGCGCTCGCGGAACGCCAGGCGAGTGTCTTACCACTACACCACGGAGACTGCTAAAGTTGTGGTAGTCTACTAACTCTCTCAAGGTTGTGGTAGCCTACTAACCCTCTCACGGTTGTGGTAGCCTACTAACACTCTTACTGTTGTTAGTAGACTACCACACTAAACCCAACCATGCTGCAAATTTGCCAAAATGAATTACCTCATTTATTAGATCATGATTGATCATGCAGCATCCCTGCTTGCACCATTGCCTGAACAGAGTACTTGAAAGACTGGAGACGATGAGAAACGAAGCCATGTGGACCCTCCTCGGACGAGCCCGTATAACTAAACTGTTAATCATGAAGAAAGAACCGAATATTCCATGTGTAAGTGATTGGTTCGCTGAATTAAATTATTTAATTAATATCCAGATGCTTAGGATAACCCACCGCAACCCGTGCTGTGGCTGTGGGTTACTGGAGAATCACAGCTACCTGGCTGTGGTTGTGAGGTGCTTTGGCGTCTAAGAGAAGTCTCCAGAGGTGTGTGTGGAAATCGTGGTCACTCCTCTACTGCTGCAGCTTCCTGCACCAGTCGTGTGGTGCAGCTGGATGTGGCGTTGTTGTGACAGCGAGAGATGGCTCCTGCTCCCATGAGTGTGGAGCGCCTATAAATACCCGCGGCCTTCCACTCTGCAAACAGAATTGTTGGCCATAATCCTTGCACTGGGACGAGTATCTGTTTCTAAAGTAGACGTGTTAATTGTGACTCCTTGTCATCCTTGATTGCACTCAGCTCGCCGAGGCATAACAGCGACGTGCTTGTGTCAGAAGCTAGGCGCAGTTATAATAAAATAATTAGTGATGGAGACATTGTCTCCAGTGGATGCCCTTATTGGTCTGTAAGTGCATGTTAGAACTGATGAATTAAGCGAAAGATGTGCTCTCAAAGAGGGAATTAGTGACCATCTTGGACTGCCTTTGAACAGCCTGAGGGCAGCAACGTACCGGGAACTGCAAGAAAATCTATCAGACTTGCGCCAGAGTGAAATTCCCACCAGTTCCTCCGTCAATCTATTATGCAGGAAGTGCCATCTATGGATCATCCAATAAGACTGTCAGACTTCAAGACGTTACGAGCGCTAAGCCAAAGCTCGGCTAAAGCTCTGGGAGTCAGCACCACCTGCTAATGTACACTTTACTAAATGTAAACAGCAGAACTATTTACATTCTTTGTGTCACTATGCAATTGAATGTGAAAAAAACGCAGAATTCCGCGATAACTCTGTCGATGGTGTTCAGGAAATGTGAACTTCATTCAAAATGAAGTACTGCCAGGAAGCTTAACCAGGTACCCAAAGTAAGCAACAAAAGAAGGCACCAAGGCGGGAACACTATGGTGCAACCATGTATCCTGTGTCTGCTGTAGGGAGTGACACTCTCAGGGGAGTGAAGAACTGTAGTGACGTCTTGTCTGCTGTAGGGAGTGACAGCCCCAGGGTAGTGAAGGGGGAGTGACAGCCCCAGGATAGTGAAGGGGGAGTGACAGGCCCAAGGTAGTGAGGGAAGGGGGAGTGTCTGCTGCAGGGGGGGGGGAGGGGGGGGGAGGGGGGGGGGTGAGAGCAGCAGGGGGGGGTGGTCGTTGGAGCCGTGAACGAGGCGCCGGGCAGCAGTAAATACTGGGGCTGGTAATAATATATTCTCTTTAAAATAGTCGGGTTATTTAACCGTTCACTTGGCACTCTTGTGATTGGTCGTTGTGTAGAGTGTAGTTGTTGCTACCTAGCAGCCAGCCTCCCTCACCCTCACTCTGGTAGTGTGACCCGCACTCTGGTAGTGTGACCCCGCACTCTGGTAGTGTGACCCGCACTCTGGTAGTGTGACCCGCACTCTCTGGCAGTGTGACCCTCACTCTGGTAGTGTGACCCGCACTCTCTGGTAGTGTGACCCGCACTCTCTGGTAGTGTGACCCGCACTCTCTGGCAGTGTGACCCCTCACCCTCACTCTGGTAGTGTGACCCTCACTCTGGTAGTGTGACCCTCACTCTCTGGTAGTGTGACCCGCACTCTCTGGCAGTGTGACCCTCACTCTGGTAGTGTGGCCCTCACTCTCTGGTAGTGTGACCCTCACTCTCTGGTAGTGTGACCCCTCACTCTCTGGTAGTGTGACCCCTCACTCTCTGGTAGTGTGACCCTCACTCTCTGGTAGTGTGACCCCTCACTCTCTGGTAGTGTGACCCTCACTCTCTGGTAGTGTGACCCCTCACTCTCTGGTAGTGTGACCCCTCACTCTCTGGTAGTGTGACCCTCACTCTCTGGTAGTGTGACCCCTCACTCTCTGGTAGTGTGACCCCTCACTCTCTGGTAGTGTGACCCTCACTCTCTGGTAGTGTGACCCTCTCTCTGGTAGTGTGACCCCTCACTCTCTGGTAGTGTGACCCTCACTCTCTGGTAGTGTGACCTCTCACTCTCTGGTAGTGTGACCCTCACCCTCTGGTAGTGTGACCCCTCACTCTCTGGTAGTGTGACCCCTCACTCTCTGGTAGTGTGACCCCTCACTCTCTGGTAGTGTGACCCCTCACTCTCTGGCAGTGTGACCCCTCACTCTCTGGTAGTGTGACCCCTCACTCTCTGGTAGTGTGACCCCTCACTCTCTGGTAGTGTGACCCCTCACTCTCTGGTAGTGTGACCCTCACTCTCTGGTAGTGTGACCCTCACTCTCTGGCAGTGTGACCCCTCACTCTCTGGTAGTGTGACCCCTCACTCTCTGGTAGTGTGACCCGCACTCTCTGGTAGTGTGACCCGCACTCTGGCAGTGTGACCCTCACTCTCTGGCAGTGTGACCCTCACTCTCTGGTAGTGTGACCCTCACTCTGGTAGTGTGACCCTCACTCTGGTAGTGTGACCACTCACTCTGCACGTGCCAAAACGCACATATATGCGAACAAGCTTGAATGGTCCCCAAGCCAACAGGTAACTGAAAACTCTACCCCCCCCCCAGAAGGATTCGAACCCAGACAGTCAGGAGCACTATGTTTTCAGTTGCATATTGGCTTGGGGACCTTTCAAGCTTGTTCGCATTCGTGTTGCTCACGAGGCCCCGCAAAGTGAGGTGATTCGTGGAAATAACTATGCCCAAGCTTACCACCAAGTTCTGTCGGGACGTTGGGGATATAGCTTCGGCTACCAATGTCTTTTGTACAGTCACGGTTGGTCGAGTGGTTAAGGTACCCGGTACGTCAGTTGCATAGTGCTCCTGGCTGTCTGGGTTCGAATCCTTCTGGGGTGTGGAGTTTTCAGTTTATATATATAAACATTAATCTTGTACCTTAATACTCAGTGTACTTAGTAATCAGTCAAGGTATGTCAAGGTACAAGGTACCTTGTACCTTAATATTTAAGGTACCTCTTGTACCTTACCTTGTACGGTACCTTAATCTTGTACAATAAACTTCCCTATATACACTAATATATAAGGGGGTGGTAGGAGAAGACGGTATGTGCCAGTGCACGAGAGCCCAACAAGTCTCTCCCGGGTGCTGCATATCCTCTTCTTCCAGGCTTATGGGTCCCTACGACCAACCAGAGATGGTACCCTCCTTTATATAAACATTTATTTATTTATTTATTAAAACTATGTAACTAGCTTTATTTAATTCAAGCAAGTAACAATCTTGTGTAGTGGGGGCTCAGTCCTAAGCCTATGTGCCTGTGTAATCATTTACACCCCCCCCCACGGGATGGGTATGGGGTCCCCCCCCCACGGGATGAGTATGGGTTCCACCGCCCCCCCCCACGGGATGGGTATGGGATCCACCCCCCCTCCCACGGGATGGGTATGGGGTGCATAATTAATGACTGTATCCATCACCTACCAACACTAATGGGACGATACAGGTCACTATATTCCACACAAGAATGAAGATCGCCAGGCTGCCCATAAAGAAGTCTCCGGACGCCACGACACCAAACATCACGACGTGAAAGAGACGAATGTCAACAATGTCTTCATATATCCACCTGGGTTCTGTCCGTATCAATGATCTCAATATATTGACAAGACAACAACATTTCCAGGCACCATACAATGCACACAACAAAACAAAAAGCTGAATCAAACAAACCACATCATTACACGAACAAATCCACAAAGGCCGTGACGAGGATTCGAACCTGCGTCCGGGAGCATCCCAGACACTGCCTTAATCGAACGCAGGTTCGAATCCTCGTCACGGCCCTTGTGGATTTGTTCATTTGATGCATCACGTTAGTGTGATCTCTGTGTGTGACATCATTACACACAACCAGACAATCACCGGAGATATCCTGACCAGCAACACTAAAATAATCAACATATACAACGACGGCAGAATGTTTGACATAGCCGAAGCACTGCATATAAAACACTCTCATCCAACTAGCAACAAACAATGTAGGCGCGTCCAACCAACCTCACGACCGAGACAGAACTGCCAGCTCGCACCACACCTGGGAAACCCCCAACAGGCAGGTAGAACACGAAATTATCTGATAATGACACAAGCTCACTTTCTTTGGCTGTGGCAAACTACATATGTCAACAGTTCCACATTCATCGGCCATCACAATTAGGCATATTGAGGCAGACTCCATACACAGTTCAAATGCAGATATCACAGAGCCCAGTAGGCTCAGGAATCTGTACACCAGTTGATTGACAGTTGAGAGGCGGGACCAAAGAGCTAGAGCTCAACCCCCGCAAGCAAAACTAGGTGAGTACAACTAGGTGAATACAATTAATATCTATATATGAGTTTATTTCTAGTCAATGGCCGAGTTACGGAGAAAAGCACCTCCTTAAGTGGTCACAACTACACCACCAGTTGTCCTGAAGCATCACAGTCGTCCCGCGGGAGGGGAGAGGAAGGCGGGGTGCTGTGAGTGGTGGGCTGGGAGCTGCGGGAGGAGGGAGGTGGGCTGTGGGAGGAGGGAAGTGGGCTGTGGGCAGGACTGATCCCAGAGAAAGATCTCAGAGACTGATCCCAGACAGAGAAACTTCAGGCACAAAGCATCTCAGGATTCTTTCGATACCTAATAAGAGACGCCCCTCAAGAACGGACTTTAAGGGGTAGTCCCTAATGAAAGCAGATTCTGAAAGCCATTCAATTGGTGTCAGTATACCCCTGGGCAGTATGACTGAGCCCTTCATGTGGAATGTGTATTATCATAGTAGGCTGATGCCTATGCTGAAGACTGCAATCTATCCTTAATAATATACAAGAGATGAAATGCCAACATCTACGAGATTCATTAATCTCTGGAATAGGCTATGGCAGGGGTAATTTCCGTTTAGAAAAATACCAGTGAAGATAACTAGAAAGTATGATCTTTTGGAACAAGTATTTTGGCATAAACTTAAGTGTTCCCGGTTTGATTTTTCAGTGACCATGATGAGCCACGTCTGTTTTACTGAGGTCATGACGGCACAAGTGCCCAGGTGTTGTCGTGTATGGAAAAACGCAGAGCCGGTGGCACCCTCGTGGACGGGCTCGGCACATATAAACACACCGGAGGCAGATATCTGGTGTCAGGTGTTTTCATTCTCAAACAAAGGTAGGGGGGGGGGGGGGGTTGGCGGATGAGCCCAGCCTGAGGAAGCACAGTGCCCGGGCTGCTCCCGGGCACTGTGCTTGCTCCAGGGCTTTTTCTCGTCCTCATATCGGATAAGGACCCAAACTATGGTATAGTATCATCATTTACAGGTGGCACTGGGATTTTTTTTATGAAAGTAGACAATACAGAAGACAGTAAACCTCAAAACTGATGTAAATCAGGCCTTTCAGTGGATGACAGAAAACATTATGATGTTTAACGAAAACAATTTCCGGTTCCAGCAGGACTTTGGTAAAGACGAAAATATCAAAATGGGAACCACATATAAAAAACAGTCAAATCATACGATATACAGAAAAAGCAATATATAAGATCTGGGAGTAATCATATCTGAAGACATTCAACAAAGTAGCTGTCACAACTGCAGGCAAAACGACAGGTTGAATAACAAAAACCTTTCAAACAAGCGATGATAGTTCAACGATGATATTTTTTAAGACGCTAGTTCTATCTAGGGTGGAATATTATTGCTCAGTAACAGCCCAGTTCAAAGCTTGAGAAATTTACTGAACTGGAGAACCTTTCCCGCCTGATTCCATTCACTGAAACATTTATATTATTGGGACGCTTAAACTCTCACAAACTGTTCTTTTTATAGTGCAGGTGAGAGATACACATAGTAATTTACACTTGGAAAATATTAGCGGGGCTGGTTCCAAAATAGCGCGCAGGAATAATGCCTTCAGAGTCCGGACGGAAAGTGCAAAAAATCGGTGCAATTCTGTCAACATTAAGGGCTTGAGGCTTCAGCACCCTCCCTCTATACATGAGAAGTTTAACTAGATAAATACCTCCAAAGAATGTCTGATCAACCATTCTATAATTCATTTCAGACTGTGACCTGCTGCGTCTAACACTGAGATTCACTAAACATCATGTAAGTCTTCTTAAACGGCTCGTTAAGGAGACATCCCGTCCACCAAAGGTTTCCCAACGTCAAAAAACTGTCGTACTAAATTTCCCTTTCCGAACCTACCGGAGGATCCAAATTTGAGAAAACGGGACAGTATGTCAATTTCGTGAGCCGCTGCCATTTTTTAGTACGACAATTCTTGACGTTAGGAGGCCTGATCGAGGACCGGGCCGTGGGGACGCTAAGACCCGAAATCATCGCAAGGTCGTAAGGTAGGTAGAGTATACGTCAAAATACGACGTTCTATTATAATGACAGGTTGACCTACGCGAGATTCAGCATGGCGGTCTTCGCAGGTATTAGTTGATAATATTCACCTACATCTCAATAGATGTCGCTGATGATTTTTGTTTGACCAGAGAGAAGGTAACATTGCTCATCATATCATTTAGCCAATCACGTTGACGGCTGAGCTGGAGAACTGACTAATCGCGTTCGCTTGTCTCTAGACCGTCAACATTACAGTATGCTAATGGTGTCTGAACAAATATATTTAATATTTGTTATTGATACATGTTAAATCGCTGCTATCATCGATCGGGCATCGCCTCTTATATATTTATTTCGTTATAAAATGTTTATATCCGAGTAAAATTATGTTTATTTACGGTCAACATTCAGCGCCAACATTATTATAGTAAGCAAATATATCACATTTCTTCGTTACTTACGTAACCCTATGAGGCTTTTGGAAATTTTTACGGACAACAAGAAACTCCATTAAAATAGTTATATCTTTGCTCTCCAATAAGTGATATTCCCTGTGATCGATTCATAGCAACTCTTATATCTCTGTCTTCCTGGTGGCATATAAAGCTTTAATCATTATTAGCGAATCTCTGTTGAGAATTTAACAGAGGATGCGCGCGCGGTTCACAGCTCCGAGGCGTCAATCATTCCGAAATACTATACATTTTCGCTGAAACTTTATATGTTTTACTGTAAAGGATTTAAAATGCAGCTTGTACTTCTTGAGACATAAAACGAAATTTATTTTAAAATATTATA
This sequence comes from Procambarus clarkii, assembly GCF_040958095.1. Lineage (NCBI taxonomy): Eukaryota > Metazoa > Arthropoda > Malacostraca > Decapoda > Cambaridae > Procambarus > Procambarus clarkii. Next base: position 49,101,148 of record NC_091171.1, read on the forward strand.
CAGTGAACAGTGAATTTATTTGGGTAAATGCAAGAAGCCTCATGTAGGTTTATGCCCTGTAACACTTACGGACTGTACCCACTAGTTACTCACTGTATCTACTAGCTACTCAATGTACCCGCTAGTTACTACTCACTGTACCCACTAGTTACTCACTGTATCCACTTGTTACTGCAACATGTTTTTGTGTTTGTTGTACATATAAATTAAATAATAATAATATTATTAATGTTATATTCCACTATTATCATCCTTTTTAATTAGTAATTCCGGCTTCCCATTGTTTATAATGTTGTCAAGGTGTAAATATTATTGCTAAATGTAGGATCTACGAAACATTAATTACTTTAAGTACAATTATGTGATTTATGTCAATTACTAAAAGTATTATTGCACCTTAAAATCTCTGCTGTACTCCAATGTATTGGCCTAGGTGAGGTTAGGCAAGGATTTAGTCTTTATTATTTAATATTTTATATTTTTACACATCTGGGTGAGCAATTTCAAAGTATATAAAATATTGGAAAGCAGAAAATATTCAAAGAGTTCGGTTAGACTTTTCCTAATTATATTTAATTGATTTACTGTTCAATATTTAATTTGCCATCAAAGATTTAATATGCGAGGCTATAAGTCCGAAAATAATCGACAACTTTATGGGTGAATTACATTTAGACGTGAAATAAGTTGAAAAACATTTTGATTCAGCAATCAATTGCTTCACGGGTCCCGTCGAAGAGGGTACTTTCAGTTCCGGGCTGTGCAGTATAGAACACTTGCCAAGTATGGTTTATGTTGAGGTAGGAGGGCTTCGGAGGGCTCTTGGCCTGAAGAGGTCTCCTTAGAAGATCGGCGTTCCTAAACAGTCCGCTGAATCACGACATAACCACCAAGAAGGGTGAAACGTTTCCCAAACACTCGTGTGACTGATAAATACGGCCTCTGGTGTAGAGGCCAGGCTGTGTGGACACTGCTTATGGGAACCACCTCAACGTAACCCCAGGTAAGAGTCCTTGCAGTCCCACGTGCCGTATTAATCTGGGCCATTGAAGAAGAATGTCTAGCGGCAGTATTGACACCCAGTAGTCAAAATCGCATCACATTGCCCTGCAATTCCCAGGTGTAGTGGGTGACAAGGTGTCCGTTTTTTTTTGGCGTTAAAGCTTGAACCCCCGTTCGCAGCCATCCAGAGTGTGCAACACGAAGATGGCCCAGCAAGCATAAGAAATATTGCCGGAACAACCGTGGACATTTTCAAGAGGAAACTAGATTTATTCCTCCAAGGAGTGCCGGACCAACCGGGCTGTGGTGGGTATGTGGGCCTGCGGCCCGCTCAAAGCAACATCCTAGTGGACCAAACTCTCACAAGTCAAGCCTGGCCTCGGGCCGGGCTTGGGGAGTAGAAGAACTCCCAGAACCCCATCAACCTGGTATCAACCAACCAGGTACCACACGGCATTTATCCGACTTTTGGACGAGGAAGAGAACCTAGGTAGAAGACTTATCTCTAGTCTTGAACCGTTTTGGATCGGCTAGTCAGTACTCTAAGACTTGATCACCAGGGGGTCTTACTGTTATGTATAATGACATGTTCCCAAGGTTTCCAAGCTAACCTCTCTTCGTTGACAACGACAAGTTAGCAACCTCAACGCAAGGCGCTCAGCCATCAACAGCCTCGTGCTGGCTGTCCCATTTTCAAGAACATTCCATCAGCGACCATCCATCCCCAGACTGACTCGCATCATCTGGTACATCCTTCAACAAGTTGTCTCTGCTGTTGTTCCCACCTGCACTCTGCTCCTCGGACCACTATAATATATATGCAAATAAATCTTATATCTAATAAAAAAATATTAATATTAAAAGATTGTGTTGATTTCCTTTAAACACTGGCATTAGTACAAATGGAAAGCGAGAGAGAAAGAGGAAAAGACAGAACTAGACAAATATATGCAGACATTCCTTATACATAGAGAGGGGCCGAGGTGTGGAGGGTCCGAGGGAGGAGCCTTGTGGGGGGCGGGGGTGAGGGGTGAGGGGAGGAGTGGGGGGAGATGGGAGGTGCTGCACCATCAGGGAGTGTGTTAGGCAGCATTTAATAGCCCCAACTCGGTGCAGCTCCACTACCTGGCCGCCCCAAATGTGCAAGAACGGATAGCTGGTCCCGAGGCTGGAGTCGTGGTCCCTGAAGGGCACTTGACGGGCCCCCGGGACCACTAAACGGGTCCAATTCCATCTGGGCCCCAGATAGACCGACCATCTCCCACCCGCCTCGTCCTCCACCCGCTGATTTGTTATCCCGATGTACCCGCCCCAACACGCCGCTCCCCCCTCCCGAAGCCTCGCTCCCGAACCCCTCCCCTCCACCGACCCCCCACCTGCCACCCCCCGAATTTGTTGTGGATTAATCCGTATATACGAGGCCATCCGGACCGGTGTTCGGATAACCGAGGCCGAGGCAAGTATCGATACAGCTCCATAAAATCGGAGCGGCTATAACTTATTCTCCGCACCTCATTGTTGCTGAGTTATACTGGCGTTTGTCTAGGCTGGTGCCACCACCTGCCTCCCCTGTCTTGCCACCACCTGCCTCCAGTGTCTTGCCACCACCTGCCTCCCCTGTCTTGCCACCACCTGCCTTCCTCTGTCTTGCCACCACCACCTGCCTCCCTTGTCTTGCCACCACCTGCCTTCCCTGTCTTGCCACCACCTGCCTCCCGTGTCTTGCCACCACCTGCCTCCAGTGTCTTGCCACCACCTGCCTCCCCTGTCTTGCCACCACCTGCCTTTCTCTGTCTTGCCACCACCACCTGCCTCCCTTGTCTTGCCACCACCTGCCTTCCCTGTCTTGCCACCACCTGCCTCCCGTGTCTTGCCACCACCTGCCTCCCGTGTCTTGCCACCACCTGCCTCCCGTGTCTTGCCGCCACCTGCCTCCCCTGTCTTGCCACCACCTGCCTCCCCTGTCTTGCCGCCACCTGCCTCCCCTGTCTTGCCACCACCTGCCTCCCCTGTCTTGCCGCCACCTGCCTCCCCTGTCTTGCCACCACCTACCTCCCCTGTCTTGCCGCCACCTGCCTCCCCTGTCTTGCCACCACCTGCCTCCCGTGTCTTGCCACCACCTGCCTCCCCTGTCTTGCCACCACCTGCCTCCCGTGTCTTGCCACCACCTGCCTCCCCTGTCTTGCCACCACCACCTGCCTCCCCTGTCTTGCCACCACCTGCCTCCCGTGTCTTGCCACCACCTGCCTCCCGTGTCTTGCCACCACCTGCCTCCCGTGTCTTGCCACCACCTGCCTCCCGTGTCTTGCCACCACCTGCCTCCCGTGTCTTGCCACCACCTGCCTCCCCTGTCTTGCCACCACCTGCCTCCCGTGTCTTGCCACCACCTGCCTCCCCTGTCTTGCCACCACCTGCCTCCCGTGTCTTGCCGCCACCTGCCTCCCGTGTCTTGCCACCACCTGCCTCCCGTGTCTTGCCACCACCTGCCTCCCGTGTCTTGCCACCACCTGCCTCCCCTGTCTTGCCACCACCTGCCTCCCGTGTCTTGCCACCACCTGCCTCCCCTGTCTTGCCACCACCTGCCTCCCGTGTCTTGCCACCACCTGCCTCCCCTGTCTTGCCACCACCTGCCTCCCGTGTCTTGCCACCACCTGCCTCCCCTGTCTTGCCACCACCACCTGCCTTCCCCTGTCTTGCCACCACCTGCCTCCCGTGTCTTGCCACCACCTGCCTCCCCTGTCTTGCCACCACCTGCCTCCCGTGTCTTGCCACCACCTGCCTCCCGTGTCTTGCCACCACCTGCCTCCCCTGTCTTGCCACCACCTGCCTCCCGTGTCTTGCCACCACCTGCCTCCCGTGTCTTGCCACCACCTGCCTCCCCTGTCTTGCCACCACCTGCCTCCCGTGTCTTGCCACCACCTGCCTCCCGTGTCTTGCCGCCACCTGCCTTCCCCTGTCTTGCCACCACCTGCCTTCCCCTGTCTTGCCACCACCTGCCTCCCGTGTCTTGCCACCACCTGCCTTCCCTTGTCTTGCCACCACCTGCCTCCCCTGTCTTGCCACCACCTGCCTCCCCTGTCTTGCCACCACCTGCCTTCCCTTGTCTTGCCACCACCTGCCTCCCGTGTCTTGCCGCCACCTGTCTTCCCCTGTCTTGCCACCACCTGCCTTCCCCTGTCTTGCCACCACCTGCCTCCCCTATCTTGCCACCACCTGCCTCCCCTGTCTTGCCACTACCTGCCTCCCGTGTCTTGCCACCACCTGCCTCCCCTGTCTTGCCACCACCTGCCTCCCGTGTCTTGCCGCCACCTGCCTTCCCCTGTCTTGCCACCACCACCTGCCTCCCTTGTCTTGCCACCACCTGCCTTCCTCTGTCTTGCTACCATCTGCCTCCCCTGTCTTGCCGCCACCTGCCTCCCCTGTCTTGCCACCACCTGCCTCCCCTGTCTTGCTACCACCTGCCTTCCCTGTCTTGCCACCACCACCTGCCTTCCCTGTCTTGCCACCACCTGCCTTCCCTGTCTTGCCACCACCTGCCTCCCCTGTCTTGCCACCACCTGCCTCCCCTGTCTTGCCACAACCACCTGCCTTCCCTGTCTTGCCACCATCTGCCTCCCCTGTCTTGCCACCACCACCTACCTCCCCTGTCTTGCTACCACCTGCCTTCCCTGTCTTGCCACCACCTGCCTTCCCTGTCTTGCCACCACCACCTGCCTCCCCTGTCTTGCCACCACCACCTGCCTCCCCTGTCTTGCCACCACCACCTGCCTTCCCTGTCTTGCCACCACCACCTGCCTCCCCTGTCTTGCCACCACCACCTGCCTCCCATGTCTTGCCACCACCACCTGCCTCCCCTGTCTTGCCACCACCACCTGCCTCCCCTGTCTTGCCACCACCACCTGCCTTCCCCTGTCTTGCCACCACCACCTGCCTTCCCTGTCTTGCCACCACCTGCCTCCCCTGTCTTGCCACCACCACCTGCCTCCCCTGTCTTGCCACCACCAACTGCCTTCCCCTGTCTTGCCACCACCACCTGCCTTCCCTGTCTTGCCACCACCACCTGCCTCCCCTGTCTTGCCACCACCACCTGCCTCCCCTGTCTTGCCACCACCACCTGCCTCCCCTGTCTTGCCACCACCACCTGCCTCCCCTGTCTTGCCACCACCACCTGCCTCCCCTGTCTTGCCACCACCACCTGCCTCCCCTGTCTTGCCACCACCACCTGCCTTCCCCTGTCTTGCCACCACCACCTGCCTTCCCTGTCTTGCCACCACCTGCCTCCCCTGTCTTGCCACCACCACCTGCCTTCCCTGTCTTGCCACCACCACCTGCCTCCCATGTCTTGCCACCACCACCTGCCTTCCCTGTCTTGCCACCACCACCTGCCTCCCCTGTCTTGCCACCACCACCTGCCTTCCCTGTCTTGCCACCACCTGCTTCCCCTGTCTTGCCACCACCTGCCTTCCCTGTCTTGCCACCACCTACTTCCCCTGTCTTGCCACCACCACCTGCCTTCCCTGTCTTGGCACCACCTGCCTTCCCTGTCTTGCCACCACCACCTGCCTTCCCTGTCTTGCCACCACCTGCCTTCCCTGTCTTGCCACCACCTGCCTTCCCTGTCTTGCCACCACCTGCCTTCCCTGTCTTGCCACCACCACCTGCCTTCCCTGTCTTGCCACCACCTGCCTTCCCTGTCTTGCCACCACCTGCCTTCCCCTGTCTTGCCACCACCTGCCTCCCCTGTCTTGCTACCACCTGCCTCCCCTGTCTTGCCACCACCTGCCTTCCCTGTCTTGCCACCACCACCTGCCTCCCCTGTCTTGCCACCACCTGCCTTCCCTGTCTTGCCACCACCACCTGCCTCCCCTGTCTTGCCACCACCTGCCTTCCCTGTCTTGCCACCACCACCTGCCTCCCCTGTCTTGCCACCACCTGCCTTCCCCTGTCTTGCCACCACCTGCCTCCCCTGTCTTGCCACCACCACCTGCCTCCCCTGTCTTGCCACCACCACCTGCCTCCCCTGTCTTGCCACCACCTGCCTTCCCTGTCTTGCCACCACCACCTGCCTTCCCTGTCTTGCCACCACCTGCCTTCCCTGTCTTGCGACCACCACCTGCCTTCCCTGTCTTGCCACCACCTGCCTTCCCTGTCTTGCCACCACCTGCCTTCCCTGTCTTGCCACCACCTGCCTTCCCCTGTCTTGCCACCACCTGCCTCCCCTGTCTTGCTACCACCACCTGCCTCCCCTGTCTTGCCACCACCTGCCTCCCCTGTCTTGCTACCACCTGCCTTCCCTGTCTTGCCACCACCACCTGCCTCCCCTGTCTTGCCACCACCTGCCTCCCCTGTCTTGCCACCACCTGCCTTCCCCTGTCTTGCCACCACCTGCCTTCCCTGTCTTGCCACCACCTGCCTTCCCTGTCTTGCCACCACCTGCCTTCCCCTGTCTTGCCACCACCTGCCTTCCCCTGTCTTGCCACCACCTGCCTTCCCTGTCTTGCCACCACCTGCCTTCCCCTGTCTTGCCACCACCACCACCGGCCTCCCCTGTCTTGCCACCACCTGCCTTCCCTGTCTTGCCACCACCTGCCTTCCCAGTCTTGCCACCACCTGCCTTCCCCTGTCTTGCCACCACCTGTCTTCCCCTGTCTTGCCACTACCTGCCTTCCCTGTCTTGCCACCACCTGCCTTCCCCTGTCTCTCCACCACCTGCCTTCCCCTGTCTTGCCACCACCTGCCTTCCCCTGTCTTGCCACCACCTGCCTTCCCCTGTCTTGCCACCACCTGCCTCCCCTGTCTTGCCACCACCTGCCTTCCCTGTCTTGCCACCACCTGCCTTCCCTGTCTTGCCACCACCTGCCTTCCCTGTCTTGCCACCACCTGCCTTCCCTGTCTTGCCACCACCTGCCTCCCCTGTCTTGCCACCACCTGCCTTCCCCTGTCTTGCCACCACCTGCCTTCCCCTGTCTTGCCACCACCTGCCTTCCCCTGTCTTGCCACCACCTGCCTTCCCCTGTCTTGCCACCACCTGCCTTCCCTGTCTTGCCACCACCTGCCTTCCCTGTCTTGCCACCACCACCTGCCTTCCCAGTCTTGCCACCACCTGCCTTCCCCTGTCTTGCCACCACCTGTCTTCCCCTGTCTTGCCACCACCTGCCTTCCCTGTCTTGCCACCACCTGCCTTCCCTGTCTTGCCACCACCTGCCTTCCCCTGTCTTGCCACCACCTGCCTTCCCCTGTCTTGCCACCACCTGCCTTCCCCTGTCTTGCCACCACCTGCCTTCCCCTGTCTTGCCACCACCTGCCTCCCCTGTCTTGCCACCACCACCTGCCTTCCCTGTCTTGCCACCACCTGCCTTCCCTGTCTTGCCACCACCTGCCTCCCTTGTCTTGCCACCACCTGCCTTCCCCTGTCTTGCCACCACCTGCCTTCCCCTGTCTTGCCACCACCTGCCTTCCCTGTCTTGCCACCACCTGCCTTCCCCTGTCTTGCCACCACCTGCCTTCCCCTGTCTTGCCACCACTACCTGCCTTCCCTGTCTTGCCACCACCTGCCTTCCCTGTCTTGCCACCACCTGCCTTCCCCTGTCTTGCCACCACCTGCCTTCCCCTGTCTTGCCACCACCTGCCTTCCCCTGTCTTGCCACCACCTGCCTTCCCCTGTCTTGCCACCACCTGCCTTCCCCTGTCTTGCCACCACCTGCCTCCCCTGTCTTGCCACCACCACCTGCCTCCCCTGTCTTGCCACCACCTGCCTCCCCTGTCTTGCCACCACCACCTGCCTCCCCTGTCTTGCCACCACCTGCCTTCCCCTGTCTTGCCACCACCTGCCTTCCCTGTCTTGCCACCACCACCTGCCTTCCCCTGTCTTGCCACCACCTGCCTTCCCCTGTCTTGCCACCACCTGCCTTCCCTGTCTTGCCACCACCTGCCTTCCCCTGTCTTGCTACCACCACCTGCCTTCCCTGTCTTGCCACCACCTGCCTTCCCCTGCCTTGCCACCACCTGCCTTCCCCTGTCTTGCCACCACCTGCCTTCCCCTGTCTTGCCACCACCTGCCTCCCCTGTCTTGCCACAACCACCTGCCTTCCTTCTCTTGCCACCACCTGCCTTCCCTGTCTTGCCACCACCTGCCTTCCCCTGTCTTGCCACCACCTGCCTCCCCTGTCTTGCCACAACCACCTGCCTTCCTTCTCTTGCCACCACCTGCCTTCCCTGTCTTGCCACCACCTGCCTTCCCCTGTCTTGCCACCACCACCTGCCTTCCCTGTCTTGCCACCACCTGCCTTCCCCTGCCTTGCCACCACCTGCCTTCCCCTGTCTTGCCACCACCTGCCTTCCCCTGTCTTGCCACCACCTGCCTTCCCCTGTCTTGCCACCACCTGCCTTCCCCTGCCTTGCCACCACCTGCCTTCCCCTGTCTTGCCACCACCTGCCTTCCCCTGTCTTGCCACCACCTGCCTTCCCCTGTCTTGCCACCACCTGCCTTCCTCTGCCTTCCATTGTCTATTCCTGCCTTTCCTAACACCTAACAGCTGGGTGGACAGCGCCTCGGATTCGTAGTTTCTAAAGCGCTTCCTGAGGTTCCGGGTTCGATCCCCCGGTGGAGGCGGAAACAAATTGGCAAAATGTTTCTTTCACCCTGATGCCCCCTGTTACCTAACAGTAAATAGGTACCTGGGAGTTTGACAGCTGCTACGGGCTGCTTCCTGGGGGGTGTGTAACAAAAAGGAGGCCTGGTCGAGGACCGGGCCGCGGGGATGCTATGCCCCGAAATCCTCTCAAGATAACCTTAAGATAATGTTCCTACCCTAGCCGGCCATCTACCGTTTTCTATTGCCTTTCTGTACCATCCACTGCCTTCCCCTACCATTCCCTGCCATCCACTGCCTTCCCCTACCATTCCCTGCCATCCACTGCCTTCCCCTACCATTCCCTGCCATCCACTGCCTTCCCCTACTATTCCCTGCCATCCACTGCCTTCCCCTACCATTCCCTGCCATCCACTGCCTTCCCCTACCATTCCCTGCCATCCACTGCCATCCCCTACCATTCCCTGCCATCCACTGCCTTCCCCTACCATTCCCTGCCATCCACTGCCTTCCCCTACCATTCCCTGCCATCCACTGCCTTCCCCTACCATTCCCTGCCATCCACTGCCTTCCCCTACCATTCCCTGCCATCCACTGCCATCCCCTACCATTCCCTGCCATCCACTGCCTTCCCCTACCATTCCCTGCCATCCACTGCCTTCCCCTACCATTCCCTGCCATCCACTGCCTTCCCCTACCATTCCCTGCCATCCACTGCCTTCCCCTACCATTCCCTGCCATCCACTGCCTTCCCCTACCATTCCCTGCCATCCACTGCCTTCCCCTACCATTCCCTGCCATCCACTGCCTTCCCCTACCACTCCCTGCCATCCACTGCCGTCCCCTACCATTCCCTGCCATCCACTGCCGTCCCCTACCATTCCCTGCCATCCACTGCCTTCTGTAGTGTTTCTAATCCTTATCCTTACCTTTTCCTGTCAACTGATATAGAAGGTGGAGGAAGTGAACTACATTAAAAAATGTAAAAGTATTTATGATAGGGAAACAGGTCAGGAGCCATTGCTTAGAAAATTGGCGCCTAGAAAGGTGCTGCCTTCTTATAAAGCATGTCACCACCACCTTACAAGACCTTCCTACACAGCACTACACAGCACTAAACAGCACTACGACTGTGATGTGTAGTGCACAGCACTGTACATCACAGTCCAAGCACTAATCTTCGGTTCTGTAAGTACAATCAGGGTAGCACAAATAGATGAGTATAGTGAAAGAATGAACCACACAGCACTACACAACATCACACAGAACACTACACAGCACCACACAGCACCACACAGTACCACACAACACTACACATCACCACACAGCATTACATAGCACAACAAAACACTACACAGCACCACACAGCATTACACAGCACAACACAACCTACACAGCACCACACAGCATTACATAGCAATACACAGCACCACACAGTACTACACATCACTACACAGCACCACACAGCATTACACAGCACCACACATCACTACACAGCACCACACAGCATTACACAGCACCACACATCACTACACAGCACCACACATCACTACACAGCACCACACATCACTACACAGCACCACACAGCATTACACAGCACCACACATCACTACACAGCACCACACATCACTACACAGCACCTCACATCACTACACAGCACCACACAGCATTACACAGCACCTCACATCACTACACAGCACCACACATCACTACACAGCACCACACAGCATTACACAGCACATATCACCACACAACACTACACAGCATCACACAGTACTACACATCACTACACAGCACCACACAGCATTACACAGCACCACACATCACTACACAGCACCACACGGCACTACACAGCACCACACAGCACAACACATCACTACACAGCACCACACGGCACTACACAGCACCACACATCACTACACATCACTACACAACACCACACAGCATTACACAGCACAACACATCACTACACAGCATTACACAGCACAACACATCACTACACAGCACCACACAGCATTACACAGCACAACACATCACTACACAGCACCACACATCACTACACAGCACCACACATCACTACACAGCATTACACAGCACAACACATCACTACACAGCACCACACAGCATTACACAGCACAACACATCACTACACAGCACCCCACATCACTACACAGCACCACACATCACTACACAGCACCTCACATCACTACACAGCACCACACGGCACTACACAGCACCACACATCACTACACATCACTACATATCACTACACAGCACCACACATCACTACACAGCATTACGCAGCACCACACATCACTACACAGCACCACACGGCACTACACAGCACCACACATCACTACACAGCACCACACATCACTACACATCACTAGACATCACTACACACCACCACACATCACTACACAGCATTACACAGCACCACACATCACTACACAGCACCACACGGCACTACACAGCACCACACAGCATTACACAGTACCACACATCACTACACATCACTACACAGCACCACACAGCACCACACATCACTACACATCACTGCACAGCACCACACATCACTACACAGCACCATACATCACTACACAGCATTACACAGCACCACACATCACTACACAGCACCACACAACACTACACAGCACCACACAGCATTACACAGCACCACACAACACTACACAGCACCACACAGCACCACACAGCACCACACAACACTACACAGCACCACACAGCACTACATATTACCACACAACACTACACAGCACCACACAACACTACACAGCACCACACAGCACTACATATTACCACACAACACTACACAGCACCACACAGCACTACATATTACCACACAACACTACACAGCACCACACAACACTACACAGCACCACACAGCACTACATATTACCACACAACACTACACAGCACCACACAACACTACACAGCACCACACAACACTACACAGCACCACACAACACTACACAGCACCACACAACACTACACAGCACCACACAACACTACACAGCACCACACAGCACCACACAACACTACACAGCACCACACAGCACTACATATTACCACACAACACTACACAGCACCACACAACACTACACAGCACCACACAACACTACATATTACCACACAACACTACACAGCACCACACAACACTACACAGCACCACACAGCACCACACAGCACCACACAACACTACACAGCACCACACAGCACTACATATTACCACACAACACTACACAGCACCACACAACACTACACAGCACCACACAGCACTACATATTACCACACAACACTACACAGTACTTTTTTATTATTATTATTATTATTATTATTATTATTATTTTCTACCACAGACGTGGCCACACATTTACAATGCTAACCAGCATATATACATTTTCTTCTGTCCTCCATGGACAGGGTTAGAGATGTGTTAAACATACAGTTCAAGGGTTTATTGAACACTCGACCACAGAAGGTGATTCGGTGCTTTTAAAATGCTAAGCTAACCTACATACGTAAATACATAGATGCACAGATTTACGTATGCCCTACATAAAGTGTTCGATGTGTCTTTTACATAGTGTCATTAATGTGCATTTACAAAGGTGAAATGTAATTCTGATCAGCTTCCATATATACTTTATACACATACATATACATACACATATACATATATATACACACACACACATACATTTGTCTCTTTTACTCTGACAGGGTGAGATAGCTAATAGAGGAACTAGTGTGCAATTAAGCACTTAATCACTGAAGGTGATGAAGGTGCTTTTACAAGCTCAGGTTATATAGTTACATCACATACATACATTGTATAATTGATACATTACATGGTTAATCTTGGGTACAAGTCCAATATATCATCAAGTGTTCCAGTACTCATATAGTAATTACACAGTTCAGCATACCTTATCCCAGGGGGGGGGGGGGCAAAAGTCAGTCAATATGGGACATTCTACAATATAATGTTCAAGAGAGTGCATGTTTTCTCTTTCACAAAGTTGACACATTGTGTACTCGACATTTGGGTTTTGAGAAAGCTGCCAGATACGTCTATATCCCAGGCGTATTCTGGCCACTATAACATCACATTGCCGGGTTCTTGTTCTATTAGTCCCATATGTGAATGTCTCCTCACGATATCTATCATAATATTTAATGCTACAACTTTCAGGTCTTTGTGAATTTGTTAGGTCGGTGAGATCTTCATTAGATATTTGTTTAAGTATTCTCTTTGTCACTGCTAATGAAACACCCATATCAATTTCTACCACTGGTTTTCTACAAGCTGTCTTTGCAAGCATATCAACAGTGTCATGCCTTGAGATGCCAACATGTGATGGTATCCCATGCCTTGAGATGCCAACATGTGATGGTATCCCATGCCTTGAGATGCCAACATGTGATGGTATCCAAAGGAATTTAATTTCAAATCTGTTTTCTTCAGCAGCTAAAACATTCATTCGAATATTACTGACTATTTTATTGGTGTCACTACTATGTGCGTTCAATGCCAGGAGTGCACTCTGCGAGTCACAGTATATAACTCCACTGCCTTTGTCTTTTAACAATTCAGTGGCAAGGTATATGCCTGCAAGTTCGGTTTGAGTTGTACTTGCCCAGTCATTGACGCGCTTAATTGCTGTATGTACCAGAGAAGATTGTTCAAATATCTTGCATGCACATCCGGTACATCGTACCGGATGTATGCGCCACACACAGCGCCACACATCACCACACAGCACCACACACAGCGCCACACAGCACCACACACAGCGCCACACACACAGCGCCACACACACAGCGCCACACACACAGCGCCACACACACAGCGCCACACACACAGCGCCACACACACAGCGCCACACACACAGCGCCACACACACAGCGCCACACACACTGCGCCACACACACAGCGCCACACACACAGCGCCACACACACAGCGGGACCAAAGAGCCAGAGCTCAACCCCCGCAAGCACAACTAGGTGAGCACAGCGCCAGACGGCGGGGCGTGAACAAGAGGAATGGTTGGAATGTGTCTTGCTCGGGTCGGCCGGAGGCGCTTGAAGTCAAAATTGTTTTTGTGTCTGCGTGAGAGATGTTTGTCATGACTTACCTCACTGTATGTGTCGGGCCACCTTGAGGGCCCCTAACCTAGTCTCCCGGGGCCACCTTGAGGGCCCCTAACCTAGTCTCCTGGGGGCCACCTTGAGGGCCCCTAACCTAGTCTCCCGGGGCCACCTTGAGGGCCCCTAACCTAGTCTCCCGGGGCCACCTTGAGGGCCCCTAACCTAGTCTCCTGGGGGCCACCTTGAGGGCCCCTAACCTAGTCTCCCGGGGCCACCTTGAGGGCCCCTAACCTAGTCTCCCGGGGCCACCTTGAGGGCCCCTAACCTAGTCTCCCGGGGCCACCTTGAGGGCCCCTAACCTAGTCTCCCGGGGCCACCTTAAGGGCCCCTAACCTAGTCTCCCGGGGCCACCTTGAGGGCCCCTAACCTAGTCTCCCGGGGCCACCTTGAGGGCCCCTAACCTAGTCTCCCGGGGCCACCTTGAGGGCCCCTAACCTAGTCTCCCGGGGCCACCTTGAGGGCCCCTAACCTAGTCTCCTGGGGGCCACCTTGAGGGCCCCTAACCTAGTCTCCCGGGGCCACCTTGAGGGCCCCTAACCTAGTCTCCCGGGGCCACCTTGAGGGCCCCTAACCTAGTCTCCCGGGGCCACCTTGAGGGCCCCTAACCTAGTCTCCCGGGGCCACCTTGAGAGCCCCTAACCTAGTCTCCCGGGGCCACCTTGAGGGCCCCTAACCTAGTCTCCCGGGGCCACCTTGAGGGCCCATAACCTAGTCTCCCGGGGCCACCTTGAGGGCCCCTAACCTAGTCTCCCGGGGGCCACCTTTAGGGCCCCTAACCTAGTCTCCCGGGGCCACCTTGAGGGCCCCTAACCTAGTCTCCCGGGGCCACCTTGAGGACCCCTAACCTAGTCTCCCCGGGGCCACCTTGAGGGCCCCTAGTATAGCCTCTCTATGGCCATCTTGAGGGCCCCTAACAGCCTCCAGGGGGGACCCATTGAGAGTTCCTCTGACCCAGCCTCCCAGGGGCCCCCATTAGAGGGGGTTACCTACCCCTGGCTGCAAGGGGCCCCCAAGACACGTGGGCACCTGAGGGAAGGTGAGGGCCCCCAACACGCTCTCTCCATCTTTATGTATGTGTCGCCGTGCTCCTACTCCTCCTGTGTGAGTGAGTGAGTGAGTGAGTGAGTGAGTGAGTGAGTGAGTGAGTGAGTGAGTGAGTGAGTGGGTGGATGGGTGGGTGAGTGAGTGAGTGAATGAGTGAGTGAGTGAGTGAGTGAGTGAGTGAGTGAGTGAGTGAGTGAGTGAGTGAGTGAGTGAGTGAGTGCAGGAGTGAGTGAGTGAGTGAGTGAGTGAGTGAGTGAGTGAGTGAGTGAGTGAGTGAGTGAGTGAGTGAGTGAATGAGTAAGTGAGTGAGTGAGTGAGTGAATGAGTGCAGGAGTGAGTGAGTGAGTGAGTACAGGAGTGAGTGAGTGCAGGAGTGAGTGCAGTAGTGAGTGAGTGAGTGAGTGAGTGAGTGAGTGAGTGAGTGAGTGAGTGCAAGAGTGAGTGCAGGAGTGAGAGAATAAGTTAGTGAGTGAATGAGTTAGTGAGTGATAATGAATGAACTTGTGAACAGTACCTGTCATCTACCACTGGAACAACAGTATCTGTCATCTACCACTGTGTGTGGAACAACAGTATCTGTCATCTACCACTGTGTGAGGAACAACAGTACCTGTCATCTACCACTGTGTGAGGAACAACAGTACCTGTCATCTACCACTGTGTGTGGAACAACAGTATCTGTCATCTACCACTGTGTGTGGAACAACAGTATCTGTCATCTACCACTGTGTGAGGAACAACAGTACCTGTCATCTACCACTGTGTGTGGAACAACAGTACCTGTCATCTACCACTGTGTGTGGAACAACAGTACCTGTCATCTACCACTGTGTGTGGAACAACAGTACCTGTCATCTACCACTGCGTGTGGAACAACAGTACCTGTCATCTACCACTGTGTATGGAACAACAGTACCTGTCATCTACCACTGTGTGAGGAAGAACAGTACCTGTCATCTACCACTGAGTGTGGAACAACAGTACCTGCCATCTACCACTGTGAGGAACAACAGTACCTGCCATCTACCACTGTGTGTGGAACAACAGTACCTGTCATCTACCACTGTGTGAGGAAGAACAGTACCTGTCATCTACCACTGTGTATGGAACCACAGTACCTGTCATCTACCACTCTGAGGTTGATAACTGGTACTTGACACCATCACTGGACCATGGTGTCTGGCAGCCCCGTGCACACATCCAGGGACGCCAGCAGACATTACACCTCCTCCTGTGGTACAGACGATGAGACACGATAACATGGCTGAAGATATGATATCCAAACCTACCATCTTGTTTTCACACGGGCTGATAACGGTCCAGGACGGACCGAAACGTCGTCGCTTCTCCGTCTTGTGATGTGTGCTCTGGTCATCCTCCTCTTTGTTTACATTACCTGGCACTCTCTTGTAGCACTCTGTCGAGGTTGTCTTACTGGAGCTCCACCTAGCGCTTAAATCACAGCACAAATCACAGTATTTACTTCCTCGTACACTTATCTTTTCGTGTCTCTGTGTTGTATTCACTGTGTTGTATTCACTGTGTTGTATTCACTGTGTTGTATTCTCTGTGTTGTATTCTCTGTGCTGTATTCTCAGTTCCGGGGTAGCTGCGTTGTGAATACCTATTTATTCTGTGCGGACATCGGACATATAAGACTCAACTCCTGTAGACAAGTAGTTTACATAGATGAGAAATAGTATGGGTCCCAGCACCCGTCCTTGAGGTACTCTGCTTGTTACCCTAAGTCCGTCCGGACTTCTCGCCCCTCACACTGTCACTCTCTGACTCCTGTCTGTTAAGTAATTCTTTACCCATGTTTGTATGTGTGTCTAGCTACTGGTCAATTACTGTTTAATACCCATTTTCGCATAACGCAACCCACAACACCTGTTTACTGTTTACAGGTATGAGGTGAGAAAATCCTGATAATTTGTTTCTGCCCCGGTCACGATACGAACCTGGGACCTGCGACTGGAAATCGAATTCTTTCGCCGGTAGACCACGGAGCTCTCTCTCTCTCTCTCTCTCTCTCTCCTCTCTCTCTCTCTCTCTCTCTCTCTCTCTCTCTCTCTCTCTCTCTCTCTCTCTCTCTCTCTCTCCTGCCCCCTCCCCCCCAGCCCTCCTTCCTCCTTGACTTTCCTCCATGACAGTCTCTAGGAAGCTCTGAAGAGCAAGTCATTTTCTTTCATATTCGCTTTCCAAGAGAGTAATAAAAATCATTGTGTACCATTATCAGATAACAAGAGGTGGAGAGGTTGGCAACACTTCCATTTCCTGTGTGGCGGCGACATTACTGGAACACTCGTCTATAACTTGCGGTAAAATATCTTCTTCGCAAGAGAAAATATGATTCAAATATGGCGACAGGTATTGGTGAAATCTTAGAGTTCGCGTCTCGTAAGTTTCCCGCGCGGCGCCTCGCCGGGACCACCAAATATCGCGCCTTGTGCGTGCCTCGCGGAAGTGCGTGCCACTCACTCTACGGACCATTTTGTTGTTATTTTCTGGGCGGGGATGAGCGGTAGAGGGTGGTGTGGGTTAGCCTATTGTTGGTGGGGAGGGCGGCCTCACCTGGCGGGCGGGCCAAGTAATTCTCAGCAGCGAGGGAACCAATGAAGTCCGGATCGGATTTTCATTCCTGGAAAATGAGCTGCCATTAGCATTTTATAGAAATGTTGGCGGCTTAGGCGGCGGGGAAGGGGAGGGGCGTCCTCCCAGCTGCAGCTGTCTGGCGCTAAGACTCCCAGCTGCGTCCTGTCCTCCCGTCTCAAACTTCCCGCCCAAAGGCGGAGGTGGGCAGCCAGAGGCGGAGGTGGGCAGCCAGGGGCGGAGGTGGGCAGCCAGGGGCGGAGGTGGGCAGCCAGAGGCGGAGGTGGGCAGCCAGGGGCGGAGGTGGGCAGCCAGGGGCGGAGGTGGGCAGCCAGAGGCGGAGGTGGGTAGCCAGGGGCGGAGGTGGGCAGCCAGAGGCGGAGGTGGGCAGCCAGGGGCGGAGGTGGGCAGCCAGGGGCGGAGGTAAGGGAAGAGGCTGGACTAAGGAGTGTTGACAGAGGATGATCAGTGTTTTTACAGAGCAGTAAACAGGTGAGGTCAGCGAGGCGCCACGAGGCCCGCCGCCCCTCACCAAAACAATCGCTAATTGCCTCGTTTGTGTCGCAGTAGTTAATGTGCTACCAGTGGGGTGAGGGGGGGGTGAGGGGGCGTGGGGTGAGGGGGGCGTGGCGTGAGGGGGCGTGGGGTGAGGGGGGGTGTGGGGTGAGGGGGCGTGGGGTGAGGGGGCGTGGGGTGAGGGGGCGTGGGGTGAGGGGGGCGTGGCGTGAGGGGGCGTGGGGTGAGGGGGGGTGTGGGGTGAGGGGGCGTGGGGTGAGGGGGCGTGGGGTGAGGGGGCGTGGGGTGAGGGGGGCGTGGCGTGAGGGGGCGTGGGGTGAGGGGGGGTGTGGGGTGAGGAGGCGTGGGGTGAGGGGGCGTGGGGTGAGGGGGGCGTGGCGTGAGGGGGCGTGGGGTGAGGGGGGGTGTGGGGTGAGGGGGCGTGGGGTGAGGGGGCGTGGGGTGAGGGGGCGTGGGGTGACGGGGGCGTGGCGTGAGGGGGCGTGGGGTGAGGGGGGGTGTGGGGTGAGGGGGCGTGGGGTGAGGGGGCGTGGGGTGAGGGGGGCGTGGCGTGAGGGGGCGTGGGGTGAGGGGGGGTGTGGGGTGAGGGGGCGTGGGGTGAGGGGGCGTGGGGTGAGGGGGCGTGGGGTGAGGGGGGCGTGGCGTGAGGGGGCGTGGGGTGAGGGGGGGTGTGGGGTGAGGGGGCGTGGGGTGAGGGGGCGCGTGGGGTGAGGGGGGCGTGGCGTGAGGGGGCGTGGGGTGAGGGGGGGGTGTGGGGTGAGGGGGCGTGGGGTGAGGGGGCGCGTGGGGTGAAGGGGGCGTGGGGTGAGGGGGCGTGGCGTGAGGGGGCGTGGGGTGAGGGAGGCGTGGGGTGAGGGGGGCGTGGGGTGAGGGGGGCGTGGGGTGAGGGGGCGTGGGATGAGGGAGGCGTGGGGTGAGGGGGGCGTGGGGTGAGGGGGGTGTGGGGTGAGGGGGCGTGGGGTGAGGGGGGCGTGGGGTGAGGGGGGCGTGGGGTGAGGGGGCGTGGGGTGAGGGAGGCGTGGGGTGAGGGGGGGCGTGGGGTGAGGGGGCGTGAGGGGGCTTGGGGTGAGGGGGGGTGTGGGGTGAGGGGGCGTGGGGTGAGGGGGCGTGGGGTGAGGGGGGCGTGGGGTGAGGGGGGCGTGGGGTGAGGGGGCGTGGGGTGAGGGAGGCGTGGGGTGAGGGGGGCGTGGGGTGAGGGGGGCGTGGGATGAGGGAGGCGTGGGGTGAGGGGGGGCGTGGGGTGAGGGGGGTGTGGGGTGAGGGGGCGTGGGGTGAGGGGGGGCGTGGGGTGAGGGGGCGTGGGGTGAGGGGGCGTGGGGTGAGGGAGGCGTGGGGTGAGGGGGGTGTGGGGTGAGGGGGCGTGGGGTGAGGGGGCGTGGGGTGAGGGGGGCGTGGGGTGAGGGGGCGTGGGGTGAGGGAGGCGTGGGGTGAGGGGGGTGTGGGGTGAGGGGGCGTGGGGTGAGGGGGGCGTGGGGTGAGGGGGCGTGGGGTGAGGGGGCGTGGGGTGAGGGAGGCGTGGGGTGAGGGGGGTGTGGGGTGAGGGGGCGTGGGGTGAGGGGGCGTGGAGTGAGGGGGGCGTGGGGTGAGGGGGCGTGGGGTGAGGGAGGCGTGGGGTGAGGGGGGGCGTGGGGTGAGGGGGGGTGTGGGGTGAGGGGGGGCGTGGGGTGAGGGGGCGTGGGGTGAGGGGGCGTGGGGTGAGGGAGGCGTGGGGTGAGGGGGCGTGGTGTGAGGGGGCGTGGTGTGAGGGGGCGTGGGGTGAGGGGGCGTGGGGTGAGGGAGGTGTGGGGTGAGGGGGCGTGGTGTGAGGGGGCGTGGTGTGAGGGGGCGTGGGGTGAGGGGGGGTGTGGGGTGAGTGGGGCGTGGGGTGAGGGGGCGTGGGGTGAGGGGGCGAGGGGTGAAGGGGCGTGGGCCTGTACCCCCTCACACTGTGCCCCTCACACTGTGCCCCTCACACTGTGCCCCCTCACACTGTGCCCCTCACACTGTGCCCCTCACACTGTGCCCCCTCACACTGTGCCCCTCACACTGTGCCCCTCACACTGTGCCCCCTCACACTGTGCCCCTCACACTGTGCCCCTCACACTGTGCCCCTCACACTGTGCCCCTCACACTGTGCCCCTCACACTGTACCACCCTCACACTGTGCCCCCTCACACTGTGCCCCTCACACTGTGCCCCTCACACTGTGCCCCTCACACTACACATATTAGCGGCTCCCTGAACCACACACAACTAATAAAGAACTTTCAAAAACTATCTCAGTAGAGATTAGAGAAAATATTTTGTTTCCCTTCTGTAATTATTCACCGTGGAGGACCCCCCACCCCACCCCCCCGCAACCCCACCCCACCGTCACCCCTACCGCACCCCACTCCACCCCACCCCACCGTCACCCCACCCCACCGTCACCCCACCCCCACCGTCACCCCTACCGTCACCCCTACCGCACCCCACTCCACCCCACCCCACCGTCACCCCACCCCACCGTCACCCCACCCCACCGTCACCCCACCCCACCGTCACCCCCACCGTCACCTCTACCGCACCCCACTCCACCCCACCACACCGTAACCTCCCCCCCCCACCGCACTGTACCACACTGTATCCCAAGCACACCGCTAACCTGACCCCCAACCCCACCCCTGTCCACTGAGAGAGTGAGAGAGTGAGAGAGTGAGAGAGAGAGAGAGAGAGAGAGAGAGAGAGAGAGAGAGAGAGAGAGAGAGAGAGAGAGAGAGAGAGAGAGAGAGAGAGAGAGAGAGAGAGTGAGAGAGAGAGAGAGAGAGAGAGAGAGAGAGAGAGAGAGAGAGAGAGAGAGAGAGAGAGAGAGAGAGAGAGAGAGAGAGAGAGAGAGAGAGAGACCCTCACACTCGGCCAGAGTGATGAGGCAGCATGAGGTTGGTCTCCGGCAGATGGATCAGCCTCACCATCGCCCAGATTACAGGGGCCGCCGCCCCCCTCCCGCCCCCCCTCCTCCCAACATTTACAAAACCCATCACAGTATTTCTCATTACATTAAGACATCCTTCGCCTGCATGTTCCTCACTCTCAGGTGATGTGATGTAGTACACGGGCTGTTGTACACCATACACCCAACAGT